>NC_056726.1:1464626998-1464699498 GCF_019279795.1 Protopterus annectens
TCGCATATCGCCTACTCAGAGGCGATCTCTGCTTAACATACAAGGCCATGTCAAACCCAGAGCTGTTGGACATGCTACACTTAAAGAAATCCCAATCCCTCAGAGCTACACGCCAGGGATCTAAACCTTGTCATCACAATAAACAAAACATGCTGGAGGGATAGGTTCCTGACCCAGAGATTCCCCAGACTCTGGAATAGATTGCCCATACATGTCAAGCAGAGTGCCTCTTTGGACCTCTTCAAGAGGAACCTTGACGATTGGATGGGAGAAAGGAAATTCACCCCAGGGATCACATCAGTCGCCCTGCTAGACAGGGGTCCAGGAAAGTAAATAATGTGGGAAGAAATAGCCAGGGAATTGTTATGGCTAGGCTTGTATAGGCCCTAGGGCTGATAGCCTAGTACCAACCTATGAACCTATGACTACCATTCACTCTAACCCCTGCAGCCCAAACCCTAACAGGCGCATCAGGCTATGCATGGATGGCTCACCTGCAGGGAAGTACATTCAGGGCAAATGGAACCCAAGTTAAATGCACCTGCATATCAATCGAAAAGAAATGTTAGCTGTACAGAATGCTCTGACAACCTTCAAGGACCACATTCTTCTAGGACAATTCATGGTAAAGACGGACAACACCACTGTTATGTGGTACATAAACAAGCAGGGGGGAACCACTCATACCCTCTCTGCAGACTAGCCATGGCTCTGTGGAACACAGCCTTGAGCTACCAAGTGCACCTACAGGCCCAGTTTCTGCCAGGAAAGCTAAATACACTGGCAGACTAAGCAGAAATCTCATGGACCCACACGAGTGGAAACTGGAACCAAAGATATTCAACATGTTGAGAAACAAATGGGGGAGCCCAGAGACCGACTTGTTTGCCTCCCCCCCCAGAACTACCAATTGGACAAATTCTGCACAAGAACACCCCAAAAACAAGCTTGGAAAGTGGATGCCCTGTCCTTCACATGGAAAAACCTATCAGTTTATGCCTTCCCCCTTCTGCCTCTCCTCTCTGGGGTACTACTAAAGATCAAACAGGGCAAACCAAGGATGATACTGATTGCACCAGACAGGCCACGCCAACACTGGTACCCTTTTTTGCGCAGTGTCACCATGGCACCTGCCTCAGACCCCTGCCCTGCTGTCCCAGCAGGAGGGCCAGATTCTGCACCCTCAGCTTCAAACCCTGTACCTGGCAGCCCTGGCTAATCACCTGATTTCTCTGTTACCATCCCTCAGTAAGCAAGTGTTGGATGTCATTCTGGAGGCAAGGAGGCCTAGTACTAGAAAATCCTATGCTGAAAAATGGAAAAGATTCTGTTCCTGGAACCAAACTCAGGTGATGGGCACAGCAGCACCCAATTTACCTCAGATTCTTCAATATTTAACTGAGATGCTTCACAAGGGCCTTTCCTTATTCATAGGTTCATACTAGGCTATCTGCCCTAGGGCATTTATAAGCCTAGCCAGAGTGTTTGGCTTTCGCCACCCATTTTAAATTAATTTTGCTATGCCCTTTTTCAAGGTTAGTATACTGTGCCTCTAACAGTGACGCAAGTGATACCCAGGGTAAACCTACGATCTCCCATCTACTCATCAAGATTCCTCTTGAAGAGAGTCAGAGGGACTCTGCCTAACCTGGACTGGGATTTTATTCCAGAGTTGAAGGGAGCCTCTGGGTTATGAATCTGTCCCTCCAGCATGTCCTATTTATTTCAGTGCTGAGGTTCAAGTCTCTCGAGCACGTAGCTCGATGGGATTTGGATTTTCTGAGGTGCAGCATGTCCATTAATTCCGGGTTGGACATGGCTTTATATGTCGGGCACAGATCGCCTCTGAGCAGGCGGTATGCCACTGAGTAGAACTGGAGTTTCTTTAACCAGGCAGCATATGGCATCTGTTTGAGCCCTTTGATCCTCTTGGTGAGGTACTTTTGGGGACTTTCCAGTTGCAGGTGTCTGGTAAGGTACATCCCAAAAGGGGCATTGTACTCAATTACGGGCCTGATGAGGGATGAGTAAAGAGGCACGATGACCTCCCCTGATCTAGATGTGAATCCCTTCATGATTAGGTGGGCTATATAAAATGTTTTTCTAGCCACTTTGGCCACATGGTTGTCAAATGAGAGATGGCTATCAACTTGGGTCCCCAGGTCCCTAATTACTTCTTCTGTACTTAATGGATTACCACCTATGTGGTAATTTGTGGGCACTTTGTTTTTGCCAAAGGGGATGACTATACACTTTTTGGCGTTTAGCTTGAGGCCATGGCTCTGGCACCAGTTGTCTGTTTCTATGAGGCCTTTTTGGAGGATGCTTGTGTCTGCTGCAGAGTCTATTATGGCGCCCAGTTTGCAGTCATCTGCGAACTTGGTCAGCCACAGTCCTTCCGTGTTGGCCTGTACCACCAAGAAATATATACCGAACAAGAGAGGTCCCAGGACTGAGCCTTGTGGGATGCCACTTGTAACTGGTTTGGAGTCTGACATGGCTCCAGCAATTCTAACCATGTGGGTTCTGTCCTTGAGCCAGTTTGCAACCCATCTAGTGATACAGGGGTTTATATTTAAGCTGGTGAGCTCATCTATAATGCCCGAGTGGGGTATTGTATCGAAGGCTTTTGAGAGGTCCAGGTAGGCTGTGTGGACCACCTTCCCCTCGTCAATGGCTTTGGTGACTGTTTCAAAGAAATCATCCAGGTTTAAGAGGCAGGATCTGCCCTTAAAGCTGAACTGGGTAGGATCCAGTGTCTGTAGGTCCCCAATATCTTTGAGGTCCATGATGATACTTTCCATAGCTTTGCAGACCAAGCTAGTCAGGCTTATGGGGCGATAGTTTCCAGGATCTGTTGAGGCACCACCTTTGTGGGAGGGATCACTGTTGCTGTACGCTACTCTTTGGGTACATATCCTGTAGTAAGGCTGAGATGGAACAGTAGTTTTATGTTTGGGTTTAGCTCCTCTTGGAGTTAATGTAGGACGCAGCCCTGGACACCGTCTGGTCCCATTGATGCTGTGTTTTTTGCTTTGGAGAGGGCAGCTCTTACCTGAGCATCTGAGATGTCAGGGGGGGCAGCGCTCTGCTGGGATAGATATTTGCCCTTTTGGTGGGGAGGGGGGAGTTTGCGCTAAACCTGTCAGCTAGGATGTTGGCAATGTCTGTGGGTTCGGTGCATTTTTTGTCATTTTGGACTAATTCTGAGCATATCTGGGAATTCCCACCCAGGTTCCTAAAATAACTAAAGAAAGCCTTGTGATTATCCTTAGTGTCCTGTGCAATTTTTCTCTCGAAGCTGGCCTTAGACGATTTTATGAGTGCCCGTAGTTTTTGCTAATACTGATCAGAGATGCCTTCCCTTTTTGGGATTTTGCTCTATCATGTAGTAGCTTCCTCCTTCTATTGTATAGTTTGTTTATGGCTGGGGTCCACCAGACAAGACGTCTGCCTTTGGAGGATTGGGTCTTGGTTTTATTTGGGATTGTATGATCCATGCATTCCTGAAGGTGTTCATAGAATGCGTTTATAAAGGATTCTGCGGTCTGGGCTGTATTTTCCACAGGCCCAGGGGCTTTGAAGGATTCCACCTCGGTTTTGAGGAGTGTGAAATTTGCTTTAGAAAAGTTTTTCACTGTGGTTTTCAGGGCAGGGGGTGGAGTCGGGATGTGAATATCCAGTGAGATTAGTTTATGGTCTGATCTTACCAGTGAGGGATACACTTCTGGTCTGGAGCATAGAGTCCCCATGTTGGTGATGATCAGGTCCAGTATGTTTTCCCCTCTTGTGAGAGTGGTAACAGGTTGTTCCATAGCATTTGAGTTTATAAATTCTAGGAACCTTTGGGCTAGGGTGTTGGAGCTAGAGTAATGCTCCCAGTCTGTTTGGGTAGTTGAAGTCACCCAATATAATGGTGTTTGGAGAGACCTTCATATTTTCCAGTGTTCTCAGGAAGGCCGAGTGGGGTTCCTGGTATTGGGAGGGTGGTCTGTAGCAGGCTATAAACTGGAATGCAATTTTACCCACTGTTAGTTGCACATGGATAGTCTCTGATGCTTCGTGCTCTGCCACCAACCTGGAGGTGTGGGTATCTTTGACGAATATTGATACTCCCCCTCCTTTTGTGGTTCGGTCCAAGTTTTGGGGCCGAAAAGCATGGTATGAGGTATAACCTGGTAGTGCTGGGGTGCTGTCGGGAGCCTTGAACCAGGTTTCTGTTACTGCACAGATATCTGTGTTCTCCGTGCTAAGGAGAGTTTTGAGTGCGTGCATCTTGAGGTTTAGGCTTCTGGCGTTGAGTAGCATTACTCTTAGTTTCTTATCCCTTGTGATACCTATGGAGGTGGGTTTGTCTTTTGAGCCTTGCCTAAAAAAGGCACTATGGGGGTAGCAAGAGCCTTTGCCAATATCCGAAAGCCTAGGGGTGACAGGTGCAAGCCGTCCCTAGCGAAGCATCGTGGCTTGTCGAGCATGTCATCCCAGGCTGACAGGCATTGAAGCCAGTTGTTGAAATTGATCATCTTGTCTTCATATTGTGGCATCATTCTTGGTGAGGGTAAGATGCTACTCAAGTTCAGGGTCATACCGGCCTGGGCTACATGCTCAGAGAGCTCCTCTGTCTCTCCATGTAGTCCAGGGAGGTACGTCTCAGGTCATTCACACCAGCATGGACAATGACTGAGTCATATTTGTACTTGCCTTGGAGTGACCTGAGTGATTGTGTTATGTGGCGGATCCTAGCGCCCGACAGGCAGCTCACCGTGACGTTCTCCTTGTTCAGTCTGGTGAGCGGGACGTCAGTGTGCCTGACTATAGTCACCTATTACAAGTGTATCAGGTGTGTTGTTTAGCCTTAAGGGCTGTGACTGTTTGGCACACTGGCTTTGTGAGCTGTGTGTTGCACGTGTTTTGTTTTGGGGTAGTGGTTGCTTGGGTGTCTGCTTTGGAGGTCTTTGCTGCTTAGGCAGATTTTTATTTAGAGCCTTCGAGTATGTTTTTGTGTGCTTGTGTGTGGTTTGCTGTCGTGGTAGGTCTAAGTGAGACTGGAATTGTATTGAGTGTGGTTTCCTTCTCCTACTGACTGGTTTCGCCACTACTGAGTTGAGAAAGCTTAGCCTCCAGTATGACTATATGGTTGCATCTCTCACATGTGTTGGAATTTGTTGGGATGAGGAGAGGGTTTTCTGTGTACATGAGGCAGTTGTAACATTGCCTCAAGATTCCCAGCCAGATTCACCAGCTGGACCGGAGAGAAGATTGACAACTGACCTTTGGACATGCTAGAATAGTATTGGGAATTCCTTTATAATTGAAAAACAAAAGGGTCAATGGGGAACGAGGTACTCAAGGGGAGTTTGTGAGGGTGTAGTGCTTTTAATATTTTAGTGCTGACTTATATAATTGCTTTAGTGAACAAGTGCCAGGTAACTTAAATGCAAAAACGACAAACAGTAACTTTCAAGTGAAACAAGGAAGTACATTAAGCAATGCAGATATCACTAGGGATCCACAGAAGCGCTGAAAAGCCGTGTTTTAGGTGGAATTAGCGTTTCAGGGAAATAACAATCAAACAACAAGCATACAAATAAAGCTAGATTCAGCAGGCCTGGATCTAGTCTGCTACAGCAAACAAGGTGTACCAATTTCAGTAAAAAACAGTTCAAATATGCAGGCACTATAAGCCTTTAACCAGAAATTCCCAGCTCAGAAGGGCAGAGTCCAGCCTCTCCTCCCACAAGAGTGCAGACCACACGAACCTTCTTAATGTAAAATAACTGGCCTGAAGCCCAAGTGCTTAAACTAGAACTAATACACTTTTAGAATAACACACACTGAGCCCTCAATCAGCAGTTCACAACTTAGAAGGATGTAAGCTAGCTGTCCTGCCACCACAGTGCAGGCCACAAACCTTCCTAATGTAAAACAACTGGTCTGAAGCCCAAGTGCTTAATCCAAAAGACTTCGAATGATAGCTACACTTTAATCAAGTTACTACCAAGCAGTAATAAATACAATTGAGTACTTTAAAGAGTGCCTGGATTACTGCTCAAGTTATACAAACAAAGCTAGATTCAGCAGGCCTGGATCTAGTCTATGCCACAGCAAACAAGGTGTACCAATTTCTGTAAGAAGCAGTTCAGATATGCAGGCACTATAAGCCTTTAACCAGAAATTCTCAGCTCAGAAGGGCAGATTCCAGCCTCTCCTCTCACAAGAGTGCAGACCACGAACCCTTTTAATGTAAAATAACTGGCCTGAAGCCCAAGTGCTTAAACCAGAATTAATACACTTTTAGAATAAGAGACACTGAGCCATATTCTCCATCAAAATTCATGCCTCAGCCATTTCAGCTCATTACAACACAGAACCCACCCCTCTTCTCTCGTCCACTGCTGAAGCAGTTCCTCAGAGGGGCCAAAAACTTAAGACCACCCAGTAGAGCCCTTACTCCAGCCTGGGACCTTAAATTTGTATTGGAAAAACTCTACCTCCTTTTGAGCCAGCTGCAAATGCAGAGTTGAAATTCCTTTCTTGGAAAACAGCCTTCCTTTTAGTCATCACTTCAGCAAGAAGGGTGTCTGAATTACAGGCCCTCATGGCCGTGGAGCTTTTCATTATCTTTCATGTGGACAGGGTGTCCCTCAGGACCAATCCCTCCATGCCCAAGGTGGTATCCAGTGTGGCCCTTAATTAGTCCATTCATTTGCCAACCTTCTTTTCTAATCCACAGAACAAAGGGCAACGAATACTGCACTCCTTAGATGTGCACCGACAACTTATATTTACTTGGACAGGACTAAACCTCTCAGGAAATCTGAACAGCTGCTGGTTTCATTTGCTGCAGGGGCAGAGGGGAAGGCCATTTCAAAGCAAACCGTTTTTAAATGGATAGGCCATTGCATTCATTTCTGCTACAAGTACCACGGAAAACCTACCCCAAAGGGGTAAGACCACATTCAGCCAGGGCTGCATCTACTTCTACAGCCTTTCTCAGACATGTCCCTACCGGGGACATCTTAGAAGCTGCTTCCTGGAGTTCTGTACATACCTTCACCAAGCCATTACCATTTGCCAATTTTCTCTAAATTCAGAGCTGGCTTTGCCACCGCAGTCTTGCAGGGCCTTCTAGCTGGTCCTAATGCTATCTAATTTCCTCTTCCCATCCTTAGATTTGGGAATCTACCCAAATGTGATGACTGCAACAGTGAAACACGAACATAGTACAGTTGCGTACACTTACCATAAATGTAGATGTTTGAGTATATTCACTGTTGCAGTCCTAGTTACCCTCCCTCCAGTCCCCTGACTTCTATTGGCTATACCTCTATTCTTGTTTACTGTGCTTAAAGCTTTTTTGGTGTATTTGCTTTTTTTGTTGAAGGTGTAACCTTGTATATATTATTGCTTCCCATTATGGGGGGCACCTGACATCTGGGGCATGAAAAACTGATGTAATGCTGTCAGCTGCATGCTTTATTCCCCTCACTACCTGGCATCATGGAAGATAAAACAGCAACCGATGCAGGACCCAAGACTTTGATAATCAGGCCGACTGAGGGCTACTGCAAGCAGATAACCCAAATGTGATGACTGCAACAGTGAATACACTCTAACATCTACATTTATGGTAAGTGAACACAACTGTACCCCCCCCCCCCTTCCATCCCCGTTTTTTCCTAGGGCACAGACTGTATTTGTTCTTTTCCTGGTCTAATGTTTTTTTGGGGGCTCCTGACAGTTAAGGCAGTAAAAACTGAGGAAATGGCGTCAGCTGCCTCCCTTTGTTCCTGACGGGCTTAAACCGAAGGCAGCCAAAGTCATATATCAAGGACTTTGGTAATCTGGCAGACTGTGGGCTTCCGGGAGCTGGATAACCCATTTTGTAAGGACTGCAATAGTGAATGCACTCCAACATCTACATTTGTTAAGTGTACCCAACTGTTCTTTTTGCACAGCTGCAGAAGGTTAAATGGCATAAGGGGGGGGGGGGGGTGTTTAAGTGGATCTTTCCTGCAGTAGCCATAGCGGAGTTATATCTTGTGTAGGGTTTAAGAGCCAGCCACTTACTTTCCAAAGCTTAAGGGCGCTTTCATCTGTGCTACCATAGGGTAGCCATCCTGTTAACTTCACCTCTTCTGCCCCTCCAACCACTGCTGTGGACTGTACTGCTGCTTCAGCCTTCTGCTAGAATGTGTACATCCTTATTAAAACTCATTTCCTGAAATGCTCCGTTTTTGGTGATCTCTGAAAGTTCACAATTTAGGAAGATGTCCTATTCCTATGTTGCAGTATTCTTGGTGTGGGATTTCCTAGCTTCAGGCAAACCTGTACGTCGGCTCCTGTACAAAAGCTTCAGCATGGCAGTTGCAGCTGCGTGGGATGTCGCGCGTAGGGCCATAAACCAGGGACCTTATCTGTGACGTCTGCACGCACAATCCTCAGAACTTTTCAGCCGCAGACTACTTTGCATCGTACAATCTCTCTCCAGACGTCTGATCGAATATAGATAAGTAACCCGTTGGGTTTTTGCATTTCTAATATTTTACCGATCTTTCACATTGCTTAGGCTTGGTTGTTGTAGCTTTCAGCTGATGTCAGGGAAACGGGGAAAGTGCCACTGGGGGTGCCAAATTCCCCATAAGGACGACCATAATACCTGCCCTGTTTGTAAATCTTTTGTGCCTAAGACCTTACATAGCCGTCTGGCCGCTTTAAATCTTTACGGCTGGCTCTCAGGATCGATCCTTCAGAGGCCACTCAAGAACCTCCGTGTTGGGCCAAGATGCCTAGGCCTTCATTGCCTGCCACTTCGTACCCGGCCAACTACTGATGTAGGAGTTGAGCGCTTGGCAGATCCGTCGGCTCTATTGACCTCCCTCACAGAGGCCGCTGCTCAGCCAACTTCTTCCACGGTGCTTATTCAGACACGACACCTGTCAATTTCGAGGGGGGGCATGATTTTGTGGTTCCTTCGACCGGGATCCAGAGCTCTTATACAGCCGGTGCCAAACCCTGTTCTAGACCAGTTCCTAAGGCCACTCCAACCAAAAAGAAGCAAAAAACAAAACACATTACATCTGCTTCTGAAGGCTCTCCAGACTGGGAGGACTTCACCTCTTCTCTTATGCAGGCATTTATGACCCTCAGACCTTCTGCCTCACCCACAACTACGTTGCTTCTGCTAAGCCCTAGGCCTGCCTCTGCTTCTTCCATTCCCATGGCTCTCCTCCTTGAAGAAAATGAATCTTCCTACTCTTCCTCAGATGAATCCATCTCTTATGCATCCCAGATTGCTTCTCCCAAGGAAGTCTTAGTGGTGGGAGGCTGGCATAATGGTTAAGGTATTTGCCTTATAAATCAAAGGTGCAGGGTTTGATTCTCAAATGGGGTAACTGGCTAGGCTTAAAATGGCCCACAATGGCAGTTAGTCTAGTACTAGTCTATGAATCTATGAATATTATTCTCCTGATGAGGATTCTGTGGCAGGAGATTCTCCACCTGAAGACATTGTATTTGGTGAAACCCATCACCAAAATGAGACTATTTCAAAAGGGGTACTTCCCACATGATATAAACCCAAAAAAGATACTTTGAACTGCTGCAAGTGGAGTCCCCCTCACCTACAGCTGTACCCCGTTCTTCCAGCATACTAGGATGCTTTCACTGCAGCCTCTAAAACTCCTGACTCGCAGCCTCCTGCACCTAAGTGCCCAGACCGCTTTTAGAAGGTGCCAGAGGAACAAAAATTCCTCATTAAGCCACTCTTAGCAGACCCAGCAGTGATTGCTACTGCCCCTTATAAAACAGTCTATGTTGTTACCTTCTGCCTCCCTTTTGCCCACAGATAAAGATAGCAAACCCATGGATAGGATAGGCAAGAAGGTGTACACTTCCTCCACTTTGGCCTTCAGAGCCATTAATTATCAAACTCGCATGACCAAGTATGCCCTGGACGTAGTATCCCAAGCCACCTCTATACTGGCTTCTATTCCTGACAGTCCCATTAAAATGGATATCTCCTCCAAATTGTCCTTAACACTACAAGTGGCTAGACACTCCATAAGATGTAGCTGCGATGCTGCAGAAGCTTCTGCTTGCTGTGCAGAATCAGCATCTGTCCTTAGGAGGTATTCCTGGCTTAGACTACAGAATCTGCCAGAGGACTTCAAAATTTTGGACACCCCCCTAGATCACAACTTCCTCTTTGGAAAGTAGTCTACACACCCATTTAAGAATTTGCAAGAAAAAAGGCAAAGAATTACAGCATATAAAACATCTTCTGGTGTCCCCTATTCCCAAATTTTATACGAACTACCCAGCTAAGACTACTTTTGTTAGGCGTAACCCGCACTCTGCTGCTGCCTCCTCCAGACCCAGAAGAGGAACTAGAAGGCATTTCTAATCCAGGCCTACTGGCCCACCTCCTCAGACTAGACTACCTTTTCAGGACAGGGGAGGTACTAATAATGAGTGACTGCCTTGCCCATCTGTCCCTCTCAGCCCACCTTGCCCACTGTCTCCCATTCTGGTAGAAAATCACTACAGACCAATGGATAAAAAGTCTCTGCTTTTCCTGGTTAGGGGTCGCCACAGCAGAACTCTGGTCCTCATGATTGGCAGTGGATTTTTATGGTGCAGAGTTGCCAGCCCGACACCCAACATTCAAAGAAGGCACGCCCATTCATGCTCACACCTACCTGCATGTCTTTAGTGTCACTTGACCGCAGGAAAGACATGCAGACTCCACTCAGAAGGCGCTCCAGCTGCGAATTGAACGGGAGAACCTCTTGCTGTGAGGCGGCAACACAAACCGCTGCACTACCGCGGCCTGTTAACCATTATTCAAAAAGGGTACTTTCTATCCTGGAGACAAATTTCCTCCCTTGAAGGGCATTCCATTTTCCCCAAAAAACAATGCCATTTCCTTACACAAACGTGCAGCAACAAGGCACAATAGAGCCTGTTCCCACAGGACAAGAAGGAAAGGGATTCTACTCCCGTCTGTTCCTGGTCCCTCAAAAGGAAGGTCCCTGGAGACCCATTTTGGATCTCTCCTTCCTAAGCCTTTATCTGCAGGTACCCACCTTCCAGAATGCTGTTACTTCCCACTCTTACCCCTCATACCCTCCAATGCTTTCATGGTTACCTTGGACCTAAAAGATGCTTACATGCACATTCCCATCAGGGCCTCACACAGACGTTTCCTGCGTTTCTCTGGCCCATCCTCGCACTTCCAATTTATGGCCTTGCCCTTTGATTTATCCACTGCCCCAAGAGTGTTTACAAAGTGCCTAGCTCCAGCCGTTGCCTTCTGCAGGAGCCAAGGAATCCAGTTTTACCCATATCTGGACAACTTCCTTATCCTAGCACAGTTCAAAGATTTCCACAAGACATCTACACTTCACTGTGTTCCTTCTACAAGGTCTATGGTTCACCCCAAACCTCAAGAAGTCCTCCCTGAACCCAGATGGGGACAAGATATTCCTAGGTTGCAGAATCGAAACAATGAATGAAAGCCTTTCTCCCACAGGACAATTTTCTTTCTCTAACTTCCCACTTCCTGGAAGTCTGTTTCCCAGTTGCAAGGCAGTTGCTTTAACTCCTGGGATTGATGGCAGCGACCATTCCCATGCTACCACATACTGCAATGGTACCTCAAAAATATCTGGTCACAACACCAGACTCGCTTGGTACAAGTTATCCCCTTCCCTGCTTAAAAAACAAAATCGTTTGGCGGATTCAACAAAGTACAACTAAACCCAGGGCTTCCACTGCAGCCCCCTCAACCCACACAAATCTTGCATACAGATGCCTCAGACTCAGGTTGAGGAGCCACCTTGCACTCTGAGTCCAAGCCAAGTGGCAACCTCACATGAAAACCAAACACATAAATGTAAAGGAGATATCGGCAGATGTTCTGTAGTCCTATCTAGCCTTCATTCTTAAACATGGGTTTGGTGCCGATCCTCTGCTCAGACTCTGCCTATTACAAAGCTCAGTCTTCTAGTTGGCTCATGGCTAGGTAGGTATCCCATGGTGCACCAGTATAATCCCCAGATCTCGTTTTCTGCATCTACGAGTTCAAATGTGCTTTTTGCTTGGCTGTGGCTAAGTAATACTTTTTTCTATTTTTACTGCATTACAGCTTACAATTTATATAGGTTTTGATAGTGTTTAATAGTATTACGAGTAGTTTCAGACATGCTGAAGTTTTTACTTTAGATTGCTTATTGTTGAGAACTGGTTGGCTGTTGACCTCGTTGTTTTCGTTGATATCCTGTGCGTCAATCTTTCTATTTATTGTGTGCATTTGCATTTATTTGATATTTACAGTGTTTATTATTGTAGAGAGTTTGGAATTTAGTTCGATATTTAGTGTTGATGGGTAAGGTGCGTGTTTGCGCTCAATTTACCTTGTTTTTCGTGTGCAGTGTTAGCATTAGAGAGAATTTAGACTATTGCTTTCTTAGATATTTGTCTGGGATATTTAGCAATTCAGTTGGCGTAAAGGGTCTTTTGATATTTTCGACCCTTTTGTTCTACACCTTAGTGTTTGAGCGTAGATTTCACTGAGACAGTTTGGTCATTTACATAGCTCGTTATTAGTGTGTGTGTGTGTGTGCTGTCTAGTTTATAGTTTCTGACCTAGTCTTTCTCTCCACCTAGGTCTGTTTAAGTTAGAGGACCTAGTTCTCTGCCTTTTTTTCTCTTCCCAGGGCTAGGCCCGTTTGAGTTAGAGGACCTAGTCCTTGTGTTTGTGTTTTTTCTGCTTCTCCAGTTACCATGTCTAAAGAGGCGGACTATAAACCCTCTGGGTTTAAAAAATGTGTGAAATGCTCTCAGAAAATGTCAATTACAGATGGCCATTATTGCCTCGGAGCCATCCATCTGCAGGAATCCTGTTTGTTTTGCTATTCGTTCAGATCCAGAGTTCTACAGGAGCAGAAGAACAAGCTAATTTTGAAAGGTCTCCTCAAGCCTTCATTCGAGGAAGATTTGGCCAGATGTTCTTCGTGTTTCACTGTTGCAGTCATCACATTTGGAGGATCTGCTTGCAGTAGCCCTCAGTCTGATTATCAAAGTCTTGGGTCCTGAGTCGTTTGTGGACTCATCTTCCATGATGTCAGGTAGTCAGGGGTATAAAGCATGCAGCCGACGCCATTACATCAGTCTTTCTTGCCGTGCCCGAAGCAGAAGCAGTTTGCAAGTGCCGGTCGGCCAACTCCTGAAATTTTCGTTTTCGAGTTTTTCAAAACCGAAGTCTTCAACTAAAGCCAAGTACCCGTTGGGGAAACTTTTTCTTGCTCTAAACCGATGTCAGTAAAAGTTAATTGTATTTCTTGTGGAAAGCAAATACATCATAGAGATTTTCATATGTACTGTATTCCTTGCTTTAGGCCCTGACCACGATGTATCTCCCTGTTTTGTGCCTTATTTAAACCACAAATTATTCGTCTGTATATTTTCGCTTCTAAATATTTTGGTACTTGGTTTACTTATCCAGATATGTCTTCGGTAAGCCATCAGACTACCAACATTCTGAAAAAACGCAGAGATAAAGACAGAGAAGTCTGCCTAGGTCCAAAGCTGCCGATGACGCGTCTCCTAAGCTAGTCACCAGTATTCAGTGAGGCACTTTCGCAGCCCCTGTTACCCGCCACTTCAGATTCGCAGGCCTCTACTGAGACCCATTCAGAGTCCGGTGTACCGCGAGATGCTTCAACTGTGGAACCTGTGGATATGCCTACCTTGGATGGGTCCGGAGCCGCACTGGCTTCTGAGGATGTATTCAGGCCTACTGACTTGCATATTTAACCGACGCCATCTTCTTCAAGGCCTAAAACTCGAACCATGCCTAGAAAACCGACGCCCAGACCGCATGGTCAGGCCTCTGTGCCTAAAAGACAAATAATGGCTGAAGACCTTAAATCAGGGGAAGCCAACCTTCCCCCCTGTAAGAGACCTAGGACTGAATTTGCTTATGATACTTCTGACCAGGATTCTGAAATTTCTATCTCCTCTGATGACCAGGATTTACCGTTGTCTTCCTATGAGGATTCTGATGCAGAGGACTCTATTCCCTTTGCTCCTCCCCCAGAGGATTTTTCTTTTGGTGAATCCTTGCATACTCTTAGGGAGCATTTTCACTGGGAAAGCCAGGATTACTCTGTTTCTAAAAAGAGGGTTAGAGATTTCTTACTCCTGCCCCAACACAGGCCTTTAGCTGTCCCTCCTGTGCTGGACATTGTTGACTATGCCTTTTCGGAATCTGGCTTGGCCCCTGACTCTACTTCCTGCTCAGAGAAAACCTGATAGATATTACAGGGTTCTTTATTCTCACAAGTTACTTTTTAAAAATTCTACTGCAGATCCTGAGACCATTTCACAGGGACCCAAGGGCATTAAGGCTGCTACTGCCAAAAATCCTACCCCCTCTGATAGAGATTCCAGAGCCCTGGATAGATGGGATATATACCTCTGCAACCTTGGGCGTCAGGGCCTTCAATTGGCAGTTTCATATGTTAAAGTATCATCAGCATGTTATTGGATTGCTTAAACAGAAAATGATGTTTATACCCAATTGTGCTGAGAATGATTTACAGGATTTAATGCATTCTGCTGAACAGGTTGGAAAACATACTTTGCAATATGGTTTTAATTCACTAGAGACATCTTGCAGAGCTGCTGTCACCGGGTCTGTACTTAAAAGGCATGCTTGGCTTAAGGAACAATTTTTGCCAGATCATGTTAAAACTAAATTGCTGGATGCTCCCTTAAATCAGGACCGCCTGTTTGGCAACAAAGCAGAAGTTTTTCTTAAGATTGAGAAAAAAGCTAAATCTGTGCAGAAAGATTTCTTACAAGTGCAGCCGCCAAGATTTAGTAGGCATTGCCCTTAAAAAAATGGTCCTTTCCTGCCTCTTCCAGGCCTTCTCAGTTTAAACCCAGAACCAACAGAACAACCAGGCTTCAGTCCCAGGGTATGCACAGGACTAAGCAGTGGGGGGCTCCCACTTCCAAATCAGGGGGGAGTAGTAAGACCCCCCTCCATGGTAAGCCGTCTCAATGAGTTAACTTTAAAACTTCCAAGCAGTTCTCAACTGACTGCTCCTTTGGGGGGGGGGGGGGGGGATTACTCTGCAAGCAAAAAACTGGGAACTCGTTACCCAGGACAAATGGGTTTTAAACAGTTTCCCAAGGATACAGATTTCACTTCCACATGTTACCAACCCCAAACGGTTGACCAGATCTACCCCGAAATCAGTGGGCAGAGGCTCAAAAGCAAGTACTCTCTCTTTCTGAAGATTAAAGGCTTTTCAGACTGTACCAGAAGAGGAAAAGGGACAAGGTTTCTACTCAAGACTTTTCCTGGTACTCAGAAAAGACAACTAATGGCATCCTATCCTGGGCCTTTCTATCCTAAAGACCTTTTTGGTGATTCCAAAATTCCAGATGCTGACTCTGCACCAGTTGCTTCCCATGATAGGCAAAGATGCTGGTTGGCAACACTGGATTTAAAGGAAGCCTATCTGCACATCCCAATCAGGGAATCTTGCAGAAGATACCTATGCTTCAAAGCAGGCTGCATTGCATTACACTGCCCTTTGACTTATCTACTGCGCCCAGGGTATTTATGAAGTGCCTAGCTTCAGTCATTGCATTTTGCAGGCAAATATTCAAATATACCCATACCTGGACGATTGTCTAATTCAGGCAGAAAGCCAGGACATACTTTTGAATCATCTGGCCTTTGTACAAAAGGTGCTAACTTGTCTGGGGTACACCATAAACAAAAAGAAATCACAGCTGGTACCCTGTCAACAAATTATATTCCTGGGAGCATGCTTGAACACAACTTCCCAGATGGCTTTCCTCTTGCCAGACAAATTCATCTGACAGCTTACTTCAAACTATTGGCCACAAAAACCCTGCTATATCTGCAAGGCAAATACTGCAAGCCTTGGGGGTTCATGGCCTCTTGCATTCTACTAATTCCATATGCAAGACTGCATATGAGGAAACTACAATGATATCTAAAAAGCCTATGGTGTCAACATTCTCAGGATCTAGAAGCAATGATTCCTATCATACCTTGTCTATGGTTATAATTCCTTTGGTGGGCAGAGACCTGCTACCAAACTAAGGGACTACCATTCACTCTACCCCTTGCTGCACAAACCCTAACAAACTCATCAGACTGCATGAGGGGCTCACCTGGCAGGGAAGTGCATTCAGGGCAAATGGAACCCAAGTCAAATGCACCTGCATATCAATCAAAAAGAAATATTAGCTGTACGGAATGCTCTGATAGCCTTCAAGGACAACATTCTTCCAGGACTTATGTGGTACGTAAACAAGCATGGGGGGTACTCATTCCTACCCCCTCTGCCGACTAGCCATGGCTCTGTGGAACACAGCCTTGAGCTACCAAGTGCATCTACAAGCTCAATTCCTGCCAGGAAAACTAAATACGCTGGCATACTAAGCAGAAATTTCATGGACCCACATGAGTGGAAACTGGAACCCAAGACTTTCAACATGTTGAAAAATGAGGGAGCCCAGATATAGACCGGTTTGCCTCCTCCCAGAACTACCAGTTGGACTAATTCTGCACAAGGACTCACCACAAACAAGCTTGGAAAGTGGATGCTTTGTCCTTCAGCTGGAAAAATCTCAGTTTATGCCTTTCCTCCTCTGCCCCTCCTCTCCAAAGTACTACTAAAGATCAAACAAGACAAATCAAGGATGAGTGGTTGCACCAGACTGGCCATGCCAACACTGGTACCCCCCTTTTGAGCAGTGTCACAGCTATCCCCATGGCACCTGCCTCAGACCCCTACCTTGCTGTCACAACAGGAGAGCCAGATTCTGCACCCCCAGCTTCAAAGCCTGAACCTGGCTGCCTGGTTATTTACCTAAATGTCTCCGTTACCATCTCTCAGTAAACAAGTGTTGGATGTCATTTTGTAGGCTTGGAGGCCTAGTACTAGAAAATCTTATGCTGAAAAATGGAAAAGATTCTGCGCCTGGAACCAAACTCAAGGGATGGCCACAGCAGTGCCCAATTTACCTCAGATTCTTCAATACTTAACTGAGATGCTTCACAAGGGCCTTTCCTTTTCCTCCAAAATTCACGCCTCAGCCATTTCAGCTCATTACATCACAGAACCACCCCTCATCCACTGCTCGAGAGGGGCCAAAAACTTAAGACCACCCAGAAGACTCCCAACTCCAACCTTGGACCTTAACTTTGTATTGGAAAAACTCACTCTGCCTCCTTTTGAGCCAGCTGCAAGGGCAGAGTTAAAATCCCTTTTTTGGAAAATGGCTTTCCTTGTAGCAATCACTTCAGCAAGAGGGGTATCTGAATTTTACAGGCCCTTATGGCAGTGGAGCCTTTCATCATGTTTCATGCAGACAGGGTGTCCCTCAGGACCAATCCTTCCTTCATGCCCAAAGTTGTATGCAGTGTGGCTCTTAATCCATTCATTTGCCAACCTTCTTTTCTAATCCACAGAACAAAGGGGAACAGATACTGCACTCCTTAGATGTACACAGACGAATTAGATTTTACTTTGACATGACTAAACCACAAAGGAAATCTGAACTGCTGGTGGCATTTGCTGCAGGGACAGAGGGGAAGGCTATTTCAAAGCAAACCATTTCTAAATGGATAGGCCATTGCATTCATTTCTGCTATAAGCACCATGGAAAACCTACCCCACAGGGATATGACCACATTCCACCAGGGCTGCATCTACCTCTACAGCCTTTCTTAGAGGTGTCCCTACCAGGGACATCCTAGAAGCTGCTACCTGGAGTTCTGTACATACCTTCACCAAGCATTACCACTTGACATTTTTCTCTAAATCCAGAGCTGGCTTTGCCACTGCAGTCTTCAGGGCCTTTTAGCTGGTCCTAATGCTATCCAGTTGCCTCCTCCCATCCTTAGCTTTGGGAATCTACCCAAATGTAATGACTGCAACAGTGAAACACGAAGAACATAGTACAGTTGTGTACACTTACCATAAATGTAGATGTTGGAGTATATTCACTGTTGCAGTCCTGGTTACCCTCCCTCCAGCCCCCTGACTTCTATTGGCTGTACCTCTCTTCTTGCTTACTGTATTTAAGCTTTTTGCTGTATTTGCTTTTTTGTTGAAGGTGTTACCTTGTATATATAATTGCTTCCCATTATGGGGGCACCTGACATCTGGGGCAAGAAAAACTGATGTAATGGCGTGTGCTGCATGCTTTATACCTCTGACTACCTGACGTCATGGAAGGTGAGGCAGCAACTGACGCAGGACCCAAGACTTTCATAATCAAGCCAACTGAGGGCTGTCTGCAAGCAGATGACCCAAATGTGATGACTGCAACAGTGAATACACTTTAACATCTACATTTATAAGTGTACACAACTGTACTTTGTGGTCCCTCCTCTGAGCCGTGCTGGGTTTTCGGAGCTGGAGTGTTCGGCACCACTGGTTGTGGAACCCTCGGACGGTGTTTGTGTTTCACTGTTGCAGTCATCATATTTGGGTAATCTGCTGGCAGGTTGCACTCAGTCGGCCTGAATAACAAAGTCTTGGGTCCTGCGTCGGTTGCTGTCTCCTCTTCCATGACGTCAGGTCGTCGGGGGTATAAAACATGCAGCCGACGCAATTTTAATCTGTCTTTCTTGCCACACGGTGCCCGAAGCAGAAGCAGTTCGCCCCAGTCGGCAGACTCCTGAAATTTTCGTTTTAGAGTTTCAGAACCGAAGTCTTCAAACTAAAGCCAAGTACCCCGCTGGGGAAACTTTTTCTTGCTCCTTACCGAGGTCAGTAAAAGTTAATTGTATTTGTGGGAAGCAAATACCTCATAAGGATTTTCATTTGTACTGTATTCCTTGCCTAGGCCCTGATCACAACATGCGTTGCTGTCGGTTTTGTGCTAAATTTAACCAACGCACTATTAAGCATCGGTGTATTTTTGCTTCTAAATACTTTGGTTCAAGGTTTAACTATCCTGAAATGTCTGTTAGCAATCCGACTACCGGAATTCACAAAAAACTTAAGGAAAAAGACCGTCTAGGTCCAAAACAGACTAAGCTTCTCCTAAGCCAGTCGCCGGTTAGCCAGTACTGAGTGAGGTGCTTTTGTAGCCCCTGATGCCCACTACTTTTGAGTCGCAGGCCTCTACTGAGACCCATTCGGAGTCCGGTATGCTGCGAGATTCTGCAAGTATTGAACCCACAGATGTCTCTCCCTTGGATGAGTCCAGAGCCGCTGAGCAGGCACAGGCTTCTGAGGGTGTTTTCAGGCCTCAACATTTGTATATTAAACAGACGCCATCATCAAAAACAAGGCCAAAACCTACTTCTGTGTCTAAAAATCTGAAGCATGAGCCACGTGCTCAGCCCCCTATGCCTAAAAAAACAAGTGATCAAAATGGCTGAGGATTTAATTACCTTGATCAGGGTTTCCCAACCCCTCCCTGCTAGGAGGCCTAGGCAAGACACTGATTATGAATCTTCAGATCAGGTTTCCATTTCTTCAGATTCCTCCTCTGATGAGGAATTTTCTATCCCACCTTATGAGGACTCTGATGCAGAGGAATCCATCCCTTCTGCTTTTCCTCCTGAGGATTACTCTTTTGGAGAGACTCTGCATACTTTAAGGGAACATTTTCATTGGGAGAGTCAGGACTTCTCAGAATCCAAAAAGAGGCTTGGGATTTTCTTCTTCCTCAGCATAGGCCTTTGGCTATACCTCCTGTATTAGACATTGTTGATGTTTTCTCAGAATCAAGCATGGCCCCTGATTTCCTGCCTCCGGCTCCTAGTAAGCCAGACCGATATTACAGGGTTCCTGACTCCCACAAGTTTCTTTTCAAAAATCCTGCTGCTGACCCTGAAACTATTTCTCAGGGTCCCAAGGGTGTTGAGGCTTCTACAGCCAAAACTCCTGCTCCTTCAGATAGACTCCAGGGCGCTGGATAGATGGGATAAGAAGGTTTATAAGTCTGCAACCTTGGCAATCAGGTCTTTAAACTGCCAGTTTCATATGCTTAAATATCAACAGCATGTTATGGGCTTACTGGAACAGAAAATTGTTGATTTTTGATTGTGTGGAAAAGTTACAGGATTTATTGCATTCAACACAACAGGTTGGAAAGCATACTTTGCAATGTGGTTTTGATTCCTTGGAGGCCTCTTGCAGGGCCGCCATAACTGGATCTGTGATGAGCAGGCATGCTTGGCTCAAGGAGCAAAATCTTGCCTGATCATGTTAAAGCTAAATTGTTAGATGCTCCTTTACAGCAGGACAGTCTGTTTGGTAATAAGGCAGAAGTGGTTTTAAAAAAGATGGAAGACCAAGCTAAATCTTTTCAAACTGTGTAAGATTTCTTGCAAGTGCAGCCACCCAGGTTCAGTAGACACTGGGCCTACTAAGAATTGGTCCTTTCCAGTGTCCAACAGAGCCGCTCAGGCCAAACCCAGACGCTCCAAAGGCTCCAGGTTTCAGTCAAGGATCTTTCAGGTCAAAACAATGGGGTGCCTCCACCTCCAAATCAGGAGGTAGCAAAGCACCACCCTACAGTAAACAGTCTCAATGACTTACCTCTGCCATCTCCAAGCACTTATCTTTTGGCAGCCCCTTTGGGGGGAAAACTAGCACTTCATGCTCAAAATTGGCATCTAATTACCCAGGACAAGTGGGTCTTAAATATAGTATCTAAGGGGTACAGATTTCATTTCCACAAGTTGCCAATTCCAAACGGATGGCCAGATCTGCCACCAAATCAGTGGGCAGAGGCCCAGAAACAAGTCATGTCCCTCATGGATATGGGGGCTATTCAACCAGTACTAGAAAAGGAAAAAGGACAAGGGTTTTATTCAAGACTTTTCCTGGTACACAGAAAAGACAAATCATGGCGTCCAATTCTGGACTTATCCATTCTAAATACTTTCCTGGACATTCCAAAATTCAAAATGCTGACTTTACAACAGCTACTGCCTATGCTAGGCAAGAATGCCTGTTTGGTAACTCTAGACTTGAGGCATACCTGCATATCCCAATCGGGGAATGTTGCAGAAGATACCTCCGCTTCAAAGCAGGCTGTTTGCATTACCAGTTCTCTGCAATTCCCCTTTGGTTTATCTACTGCGCCCAGGGTTTTCACAAAGAGCCTGGCACCAGTAATTGCATTTTGCAGACAAACATTCAAATTTATCCATATCTGGACGATTGTCTCATTCAGGCAGAGGACAAGGACACTCTTCTTCAGCATCTGGCATTTCTAAAAAGGCTTCTAGTGTGCCCTAGGGTACACCATAAACGAAAAGAAATCACAACTGGTACCCTCTCTAATTATATTCCTGGGTGCAAGCTTAAATACAACTGCCCAGATGGCTTACCTCATGCCAGACAAGCAAATTCATTTGACAACATACTTCAAACAAGTGGCAACAAAATCCCAGGTATCTGCAAGACAAATTCTGCAGGCTTTGGGGTTCATGGCATCCTGCATTCTACTAATTCTATATGCAAGACTGCATATAAGGAAACTTCAATGGTACCTAAAAAGCTTATGGAGTCAGCATTGTCACAGCCTGGAAACAATGATTCCTGTCATTCCCTGCCTGCAACAGGAGTTCCTTTGGTGGGTAGAGGCATGTCACCAAAACAAGAGACTCATTCATTCTACCCCCTGCTACCCAAACCCTAACTACAGATGCATCAGGCTATGCTTGGGGAGCCCATCTGGCAGGGAGATGCATTCAGGGCAAATGGAGCCCAATTCAAATGCATCTGCATATCAACCAGAAAGAAATGCTAGCTGTACATAATGCTCTGACAGCCTTCAAGGACTTCCTTCATCCAGGACAACAACTGTTAAAGATGGACAACACCACAGTTATCTGGTACATAAACAAGCAGGGGGGGTACCCACTCCTGCCCCCCTTTGCAGACTAGCCATGGCCTTGTGGAACACAGCCTTGACTTGCCAAATACATCTTCAAGCTCAATTCCTGCCAGGAAAGCAAAATACTCTGGCAGACCTAAGCAGAAATCTTATGGACCCACATGAATGGAAACTGGATCCACAAATCTTCAACATTTTGACACTAAAATGGGGGAGCCCAGACATAGTTTTGGGGAGAGGCAAATAGATCTATCAGTTGTACAAATTCTGCACAAGAACTCCTCACAAAAAAACATGGAAAGTGGATGCTCTATCCTTCAGCTGGAAAAACCTATCGGTCCATGCCTTTCTCCCTATGCCTCTACTCTCCAAGGTCTTACTGAAAGTCGGACAGGAAAAACCAAAAATGATTCTGATTGTTCCAGACTGGCCTCGCCAACACTGGTACCTGCTTATAAGGAAAATGTCCCACCTTCCTCCGTGGTACTTGCCTCAAACACCTCATCTAAACTATCAAATTCTGCACACTCCGCTCCAAACTCTGAATCTTGCAGCATGGCTAATCCAACTAATTTCACCAATCACATCTCTCAGTAAACCTGTGATGGATGTAATTTTGGAGGCTAGAAGGCCTAGTACTAGAAAGTCTTATGTTGATAAATAGAAGAGATTCTGAGCTTGGAACCAAGCACAAGGAATAGACACAGCAAAGCCCAATATTCCTCAGATTTTGCAATACTTAACTGAGATGCTTCACAAGGGCCTGTTTTTCTTCAATAAAAATCCATGCCTCTACCATCTCGGCTCATTACAATAGAGCCTCCTCTTTTTTTCTCATCCCGTGCTAAAGCAGTACTTCAGATGGGCCAAAAATTTAAGGCCTCCCAGGAGAGCACAGACTCCTGCATGGGACCATTTTGTGCTGGAAAAACTCACCCTACCTACTTTTGAACCAGCTGCTACTGCGGATATAAAATTTCTTTCTTGGAAGACCACCTTTCTTTTAGCAGTCACTTCAGCTAGAAGGGTTTCAGAACTACAGGCTCTCCTGGCAGTGGAGCCTTTCATTATCTTTTACCTGGACAGGATGGCCCTCAGGACCAATCCTTTTGTGTCTACGGTGGTATCCAGTGTGGCTCTTAACCAGACCATTCACCTGCCAACTTTTTTCCCAAATCCGCAGAACAAGGGGGAGCAGATTCTGCCTTCATTAGATGTACACAGACAACTAAGATTCTACTTAAACAGGATAAAATCTCTAAGCAAGTCTGAGCAACTACTGGTGGCATTTGCTGCAGGAACAGCGAGGAAGGCTATATCAAAGCCGACTATTTCAAAATGAATCGGCCATTGTATTAGTTTCTGCTACTTGCACCATGGTAAACCTATGCCCAAGGGGATCACATCCCATTCCAACAGTGCTGCTGCTACTTCTGCAGCCTTTCTCAGAGGGGTTCCTACCAGAGACATTCTAGAAGCTGCTACTTTGAGCTCGGTTCATGCGTTCACAAAGCATTACCATTTACCTCTTTTGTAAATCCAGGGCAGGCTTTGCCACTGCAGTCCTACAGGGCCTTATAGCTGCTCCTAATGCTGTTTAATTCCATCCTCCCATCCATAGCTTTGGGATTCTACCCAAATGTAATGACTGCAACAGTGAAACACTAAGAACATAGTACAGTTGTGTACACTTACCATAAATGTAGATGTTCGAGTGTATTCACTGTTGCAGTCCGGGTTACCCAGCCGCCAGCCCCCTTTTCTTCTCCATTATACCTCTTCTTTCCTTCACTATGCTCAAAAGCCTTTGTGGTGTATTTGCTTTTAGTTGAAGGTAAATTTTTTATGTTCTAAAGTATGTGTGCGCGCGCATATAATAAATAAAAATATATATATATATATATATATATATATATATATGTGTGTGTGTATATAAAACTTTTTTTTTTTCACCTGACGTGGGGCATAAAAACTGATTAAAATGGCATCGGCTGCATGTTTTATACCCCTGACGACCTGACATCATGGAAGAGAAGACAGCAACCGACGCAGGACCCAAGACTGTTGTTCAGGCCGACTGAGGGCAACCTGCCAGCAGATTACCCAAATGTAATGACTGCAACAGTGAGTACACTCTAACATCTACATTTATGGTAAGTGTACACAACTGTAATTTCTACCCCCCTGAGGCTGTCTAGGAGCCTAAGTTCCCCAGTCGGCCCTGACACGGACACTAGGACCCGGATAGCTTTGGGTTCTGAGCCTTGAGCAGAGGTGCGGTTGGCCCACTGTTACCCCTTCTGATGAGTCCGGTGTACCTGATGGTTTTCGGGTCTCCACCTTAAACCTCTTGGGTGTCTCCACCTTTTGACGAACTTCTAGACCTTGTTGGTCGGAAGGTGTGCGAGACTCCTTATGCCAAGGAGCCAGTTCCCAGGAGACTCCATACATTTTTGACTGCTCCCAAAGAGAAGGAATTTTTATCCAAGGGTGTGCCTGTAGATGCCGTGGTGGTGGCGGCCACTAAGAAGGAACTAACGGAGACTTCATCTGTCCATCCGCCAAACAAGGAATATTGAATGATGGATAGATACGGGAAGCGTATCTATTCATCAGCGGCATTCACACTCTGATCGCTGAACTACCTAATACATTTTACAAGGCTTCAGAGAGATATTAAGGAGTTGGGAGAGACTACAAAGTACATCTGAAGGAGTCACTGATACGGTGTCTGCTCAGATGTCCACCTTGAATTCCCTTGTTAACTCCTCCATGAGGCTGATTTCTTATGCAGCCGATGGAGCGAGTAGGGTAGCGGGTTCAGGATTTTCCATTAGGAGGCACTCCTGGATGTGCTTGTGTAATTTTGCGGAGCCATTTGTCTGCCTTTACCAATGCCCCCTTTGACTGTTCTTTGTTTGGACCCAAGGTAAAAGACACACCAGGTGCGAGCAAGAAGGAAAAACTGTCTGCCGTGGGAGTACGTTTTACCGTCCCCTTCAGACCATACACTAAGGGTCAGAGAAGGTGGTAAGATGTGGTTCAAGAAGTCGGAGGTTTTTCCTGGATGCACAGGGTGACGACTCCTTCAGAGGAGCAAATGGTAGACGTCGCCGCAGAGGCGGACCGCAAAACCAGGGAGGCCATGATTTGTTTAGAGGCAGTCGTTACCAGTGCTCCTGATGTGGGGCCCAGCTGGGCTTATTTGGAGCCAGTCAGGGGGGGGGGGGAGGGTTCTTTGTATCCGGAGGCCTGGCTAAGCATCACCTGAGACACATGGGTACAGAATTATCACCAGAGGTTTTTCCATGCCCTTTTCTCTTCCACCTCACGTTCCCAAGAGGATCCTGGATGTTCCACCCAATCACAGGAATCCAGCAACTGTATAAGTGAACAAGTTGCTCGCAAACAGTCATCCAAACCATCCTCGCAGGCCAGGTAGGATTCGGAACTTCAGATTTTTTTAGTGCCAAAACGTACAGGGGACTGGAGGCCCTTCTTGGACCTTAGCAAATTTAAACAAATCCGTAAAGGACAAGTTCCGGATGGTGACACTGCAGTCTATACTCCCTCTATTAGGGAAAGATACTTGGATTTGCTCAGTACACCTCCAAGATGCGTACTACCATATAAAAATGGACAGAGCGTCGAGCCACCTATGCTTCTGGCTGGGAGCCCATCACTACCAGTTTTGTGCTTTGCCCTGTGGTCTCACTGCAGCCCCCAGGGTGTTCAAATGTATGGCAGTAGTGACTGCTCACCTGAGATATCTAGGATTCCAAGTGTTTCCGTACCTGGACGACTGGCTCCTGACCGCCTCCACCAGGCATCTACTCCTTCAAACCAGAGATTCCACTATCCAGTGTTGTGCCCAGTTGGGTATTACTATAAACTGGGAAAAGTCTGCCTTATCGCCCTCTCAATTTGTGACTTTACTGGCGCAGAAATACACAGTCGCCATGTTAGCTCGTCTTCCTGCAGAAAGAGCACAGAACCTCATACAAGTTCTCTGTCTGCTTCCCCTCCGAAAAGTCAAAACAAAGGCAGTGCTGAAACTCTTGGGGACCATGGCCTCCACCATATTGCTAGTCACTCTTGCCAGATTACATATGCAAATTCTTCAATTACTTCTATCGTCCCAGTGGTCCTTTCAACAACTGCTTCTATCCCACCACATCATTTTAACAAAGTTGCAAAAAGGACCTCTGGTGGATCCAACCCAACCAACTAACAGCAGGCAACTCCATTCCTTCCTTGCCACCCCTTTGCTACTGTGACCACAGATGCCTCTCGGGGGGGGGGGGGGGGGGCATTATCTAGGCAGGACTGTCCAAGGCACATGGCAAGATCACGAGACTCGCCTGCATATCAATGTCCTAGAGATGAGGGCGGTGCTTCTGTCATTGCAAGCACTCCATGACCTTCTTCCTCTTGGGACTATAGCAATCCTATCAGACATGTCGTGGTATGGTATTTCAACAAACAAGGTGGGACCAGATCTTGCTCCCTTTGTCGGGAGGCTTTTTTCTGTTTGGAAATGGGCGATATCTTCCCTGCGCTTTCTAGTGGAAATAATGGAACATATCTTCCGCAAATGGGGACAGCTTTGCTGCGATCTTTTCGCCAGTCTGATCAACTCCAAATGCAGCAGTTACTTTTCCCTTATCCCCCTGGGGGAGTAACCAAGAGACTCACTTGTTCAAGATTGGCCCCTGGGTCTCCTTTATGCTTCTCCCCTCTTTCCTCTCGTATCCAAGGTGATTCATAAAGCGAAACTGTTGGGAAGCAAATTGATTCTCTTCACTCCTTATTGGCCTCTTCAGATTTGGTTCCCCATTCTTGGGCCTCATCTACTAGACTATCCTTGGACTCTGGACCCAGTGCCAGATCTCTTGATGCACATGTCGGGCCCTCTTCACCCCAGCCTCCACACCCACAACTTGACAGCATGGCTCTCCAGTTCCATCCGTAGTCAGGCTTCATGATTTTTCACCCGCTGTGACCCACATTCTGCCATCTTCTCTTAAACCCTCCATTAGAAAGTTATACACTAGCAAATGGAGAAGGTTTCTATCTGGGCTGAAGAAAGGAATGTTGACCCTTACACCGCATCCATTCCAGTGGATTTACAAGTTTTGTTTGAACTTTTTCACCAGGGATCTGCTGCTGCCACGATTATGGTTCAGTTGGCAGCAATATCAAATTTTCACTTGGGTCAATGTGAGTCTAACCTGATGTAACAGATTGTGTAAAACCTTCCTTAAAGGTACTACTTTGCCTAGACCTCCCTTTCAGGAACTGGTGGCTTGCTGGGATCTAAACTTCGTCCTGTCCAAAATTACTTCTCCACCCTTTGAACCTGCTCATTCGTGCCCGTTAAAGTTCGTCTTGGTAGACCTTGTTTGTAGTAGCCATCACATCTGCTAGACCAGTATCAGAATTACAAGCACTGTCTATCAAGCCCCCTTATCTGATTTTCCACAAAGATAAGAGTATCTCTTCACACAAATCCATCTTTTATCCCTAAAGTGTGCTCTCATAATAACTTGAACCAAGCTGTAGAGCTGCCTGTGTTCTTCCCTAATCATTCCAATGCAGCAGAATACAGATTTCATCAGTTGGATGTTCAGACAATTACGGTTCTATCTACACAGGACTAAGGAATTCAGGAAGTCAGATCAACTGTTTGTATCCTTCTCCGACTCAAGATTAGGTCTCCAAAGTGACCCTTTCAAATTGGATTTAGAGTTCTCTCATTCTACCAATGGAAAGCCTTTACCGTTCAAGATTAAGGCTCATTCTACATGATCTCGGTCTACGTCTGCAGCCTTCCAAGCCAGGGTTCCAATTGATAATTGTGCAGCTGCAACCTGGGCTACCCCTCACACTTTTATTACTCATTACAAATTGGGCATGACCTCTAGGGGTAGAGCTTCTTTTGGTTCCACAGTACTCAGGAGTATCTTTCAGTGAGCCACCCAAGAATAAGGTGCTAGGGATGCTGTCCCATGTGTAAGAATGAAGGTGAGATAGGACTGCAGAACATAAAGACATTATGTACTCACCATAACATTCCAGGTTTGTAGTCCATCTCGCCCTTCATTCTTACGAACTCACCCTCCTACTCCCGTCCTGGAAGGATCTGGAGACTGGTTAATTTTTCCACAACAGATGGAGACCTTTCATTATTCCTTCTGGATAGCTCTAGTTCGGTCTTTCTATAGTTTAGCAGCAAACAAGATCTGGGGATTGTACTGGTGCACCATGGGATACCTACTTAACCATGAGCCAACTAGAAGACTGAGATTTGTAATAGGCCGTGTCGGAGCAGAGGATTGGCTCCAAACCCATGTGTAAGAATGAAGGGCGAGATGGACTACAAACATGGAACGTTATGGTGAGTACATAACCTTTTTCTTTTAGCTCTACAGACCTTCATACCGCCTCTGATATTGACGGACAATACCACTATAATGCGGTACATCAACAAACAGGGAGGTACCAAGGCATACCAATTGCGCAGGCTAGCCCTACTAATTTGGGACCTAGCATCCCAGCACAACCTATCCCTGCAAGCCAGCTACATCCCTTCGCAGGACAAGCAAGCAAGCAGACCTCCTGAGCAGAATATCTTCTCCACAACACGAATGGATGCTGCCTTCTGCACAAAGACTAACCCTCTCCCAGGTGAAACTGAAGGTGTCTATTCTCCATGCTTGGGGGGGGAGTTCCTGTACCCCTTCCCTCTGATTCAGAAAGTCCTTCTGAAAATCAGGAAGGACAAACCAAAAATCTTGCTAGTGACTCCCTACTGGCCAAGGCAGCACTGGTTCACTCTTCTACACAATTTAGTCAAGGGCAATCACTGCAAGTTACCCCACAAGGTGGACCTTCTGACACAAGACAAAATAACTCTCCTACACCCACACTTGCAAATGCTATCCCTGACTCTGTGGGTTATAAATTACTAACCCCATTCAGACACCACTATTCAGAGGATGTGCTGTCAGGCCTGAGGGAGGCCAGGAAACCCACTACTAGAAAATCATACTTTGCTAAATGGGAAAGAATTACTCTGTGGTGTCTGGGACAGGAAAGGGACCCTTGCGAGGCTGACACCCCCCTCCCCCCCAGTCTTCTCATATGTGTGTCAACTTATAAAGGGTGGGCTTTCCTATTTATCAGTGAAAGTGCACCTCTCCGCATTATCAGCCTGCTTACCTTTAGATCCTCCCTTGTTAGCCAGACTACATGTGAAACCCTTCTTCAAAGGGGTCTTGCATATCAGACCACCTAAGAAGCCTATCCCTCCTCCATGGGACCTGAACTTCATCCTGGAAAAACTCACCCAGCTCCCCTTCAAACCAGATAATACACCCTCTCTACAATTTTGTACTTGGAAAACAGTACTTAGTGGCCATTACCTCTGCCAGAAGGGTTTCTGAGCTACAAGCCTTAATGGCATGCTCACCTTACACCATTTTTCATTGGGACAGGGTCACACTGAGAACTTAACCCTTCATGCCCAAGATAGTCAATGGCTTGTCTCTAAATCCATTAACCTACCCAATTTTTTTTCCCCTCTTCCACTAACCAAGGAGAGAGGATACTCCACTCCCTAGATGTCCACAGGCAACTGAGATTTTACCTGGACAAGACTAAAGACATTAGGAAATCCAAACAACTCTTTGTATGTTTCCACCCCAGGGCATTGGGCAGGGCAGTCGCCAAACAGACCATTGCATCCTGGATTAGAAAAGCAATGTGTTTCTGCTACTCACACCACGGATAAAACTCTCCAGTTGGGATTAAGGCACACTCCACAAGAGCAGTGGCCACTTCCAAGGCCTTCCAAAAAGGCATGGACACCGCTTCCATTATGGAAGAAGCTACACGGTCCACTATCCACACTTTCTCCAAACATTACAAATTGGGCCAAATCTCCAGTGCACGCGCAGGATTTTTCAGGGCAATCCTACAAGGCTATGTGGAATCATCTTCCGCATCTGCTACCCTTTCATCAAACTAATGTGGTACTCTCCCACACCAAGAATACTGCAACATAAGAATAGGACATAGAATAGTTGTGTAAAATCTTAACATACCATAGATGTCCTTCTCTTCCATGTTGCAGTATTCCTTCCCACCCACCATTCCCCCTCACAGACTCTACCAGTCTAACTGCTCCCTGATGTCCCTCTCCATTACAGAAGAGATCCAGGGCCTTATTCAAGTCACCTTTGGCTGCCTATCCTGCGGGGCCATTAACTTTGCCTGCTTGGCTTCAAGTTCTGAGGATTGTGCGTGAAGATGTCACAGATAAGGTCCCTGGTTTGTGGCCCTACGTGTGACGTCCCACGCAGCTGCAACAGCCAAGCTGAAGCTTTTGTATAGGAGATGACTTGCGGGTCGCCTGAAGGCAGGAAATTCCACACCAAGAATACTGCAACATGGAAGAGGGCATCTATGGTTATGGTAAGATTTTGCACAACTATTTTTTCTGTGCCAGACTTGACTTTATTTTAAAAGCTGAATGTGCTAGTGTCTGATGTTTTACATTATTCATTTCCTGAGTTCCAGGGTGTGAGACAAAATTTCCTCTGATGCCACACTGATATAACTTAACACTTTTGTCTGTAATTATAACAAGACTTCAAAGTAGTATATCCAACAAATTTGTATAAATAAGTCAAAGCAAGCCACGTGACTCATTACATCAGTATTGACGCATTGAGTAAAACGCACTCAAGACCGTCCTTTTGGATGTAGTATTTAGAAGACTTGTAATGGATATAATTTAATCTAGCGCTTTCATCTATGGTGTCAGAATGGTGTTTTCTTGTAATTCTGTTTCTTGCATCTAACAGTGTCCAAATGTTTAAGTATGTGACAAACGAAATGCAAGGTCCAGAGATTATGGAGAGTGAAGGAATCACGTGAACAAAATGCCAAGGAGAGGGAAGGCCATTTACTCTACCAGTGATAGAGCAAAAGTTAGGACGGTCCAGAATGTCTGCACCAACAGCCTGTGAAAGTAGTTGTTGGGCTATCTGGATGAGTCTTAAGTGGTCCTTTAGTGGGCTTTGTTTACGAAAGTGCGAATAAGTGACTAAATTCCCTTTATTAAAGGGAGTCTGACGCTAGTAATGCCTTGCAACCTAGTGAAGCCATCAGCTTGCTCTTGAAAATTGTGTGCATGTTAACATTTATTTTTTCTGTATTTCAGTTCGTGCCTCAGATAAACGAATTGCCTGTGATGAAGAATTCTCGGACTCTGAAGATGAAGGAGAAGGTGGTCGCAGGAATTTAGCCAATTACAAGAAATCAAAGCGTATCAAAACAGAGCAGGAAAAGGATGGAGAGGAAAAGAAAGGTTTGTTATGACTTGCTTGCACATGAAGTGCAGTTTATTTGTAGTTTAGAGGTTAGTAAGACTCTGCCCTCTGTGGTCTTCATTAGTAATAGATATCTGCAGAGTTTTGTGTAATGTTTGCATCCCTTGGAGTGCTTTGATAAGGAAAACTGCAGCCTGACGGCACCAGCATTTTCATACTACCCCAGAAATGGTCAGCAGTTAATGGTAGTTGTTGGCAATCTTCTGTTAGGCTGGTCATTGGCAGTCTTGTGTTAGGAGGCCGGTCACTGGCAGTCGTGTTAGGAGGCCGGTCATTGGCAGTCGTGTTAGGAGGCCGGTCATTGGCAGTCGTGTGTTAGGAGGCCGGTCATTGGCAGTCGTGTGTTAGGAGGCCGGTCATTGGCAGTAGTCCTACACAACTCTTGGGGAACATGTTTGTACCTTCATTTTATTGCGGCTTTCTGAGACTGTAGCACTCAAAAGGCAATTTTGAGGGGCTAATAGGTATACGTGGCATAGTTTCCATCACTGTGCATTCTGTTCATTGAGGGCCATACTAAGGAAATTCTTGCTTTGGGTATAAGTTTGTATTTAATGAGTTTCTCTTTTTGAAACCCCATTATACTTTATGGAGTGTTTGCTAGGTGTATCTATTCATTTTTGAATCTTTAATTTATGATGCTTGTTCTCAGATTTTTTTAATACACAGGAATATTAATCTTTTGGATAATTCTGTAAAACTTGACTTGTGAAAGACTGCTTTTGAGTGGGGATTTCCATGGATTATCGGCATCAGTAAGTTTTTGTACTGCCTGAAAGGTTTAGGCAGCTGTAGCTGGCATACTTTACATTCTTAATAGGTTAAGGTACAAGCTTGTTCATACTGTGATTTGAGGTTGATCCTCACAGCTTCCATATGAGTAAATGTGAACAGGGCTTACAATAACAATTGCGCAGGCTAGCCCTACTAAGGGAGTTTTACCCTATAGGTCTGTTTTAATGGGTTACCAAAAGAGTAGAGAGAGATGACTGAGGCACTGCCTGGAACTTGTTTCCAGATTTTGACTCTTACTTAGAGCTGCACTTCCTTTTTTTAACCTGAGTAGAGCACTAACCTCAAAGGACTGTGTTCAAGTTCGGCCCAGGCTTACAAGCCACATATATGCTGGCTGACGTAGTGTGTGCTGAGACAGACTTCAGTTTCCTTGTCACAGCCTTGTGTGCCAGTGTATTAAAGGCATTTTATAGTACTTCCATGAACTAATCCCATAACTTGACAACCTCGGTTAATAGAAAACGTAAGGTAGGTAGCTTCGTGGCATAGCTACAAGACTGAACAGTGTTGGCTGTCTCAAGTATGAATGCTGCTAACAATTTAGCTTGCAAAAACGAGCTGTTGCACAGACTTGAAAGAGAAAATACTGACACATTCCAGCAAGACTCAGTAGTAATGGCACTGAAATTTTTATCTCTTACTAGAGATATCTTTGTCACGTTTTGTACTTACTGTAATAGGTACCAGATGTCCTACTATTCCAATGTTCAAGTATTCTACATATGGGTTTACTCATTTTCTCTTCTATGTACAGCCAGTATACAAAAGGTTTCAGTCCCTCTGAGGTGCATGGGATGTCTGACATGGCTGAGGACAACGTGGGCCATAAAAGTGACGTCTGCATGCACCAGCCATCAGAACTTCAGCTGCCAGTCTTACACCAGGTTTTCTGCTACTGCTGACGTCTGATTCAAGGAATTAAGATAAGTACCCCGTTGGGGACACTTTCAGCCCTTCCTTTTACTTGTATTGCCTGTTCATGTCATCCAGAAAGGGCAAATGCAAGTGCGGCCGGCAGATTCCCCACAAGGGCGCTCATGATCAGTCTTTCTGCTTGACATGGTCGCACGACTGCAAGGCATGCCCCATTTGTCATACGTTTGTAGCCAAGACCCTACGTAGCTGCTTGCATGCTTTTTAAACCTTTACTTGGAAAACCAACTGCTTAAGCAGATTGCATTAGGGATGGAGGGCTCCTCCGACGTTCCTTCGGAACTGCCAGAAAAGGCCAAGATCAGCCTACCTCTTCTGCATGGCCTCTGCCATCTGATCCTCAGCCTGTGGCCTACCCCGGCCTGGTAGAGGGATCCTGATCTGCCGCAATGGATATAGAGGGTACCTCCATGGATGCCGCACAGTCCCACAGTGAGAGCACATTAGTCGTATGTGTCGGGGGGTGCATTTTCAGAAAGCCTGTCAGATCCCTCGGGTCCTTTACAGTCTCCAGATTCTCGACCCCTTCAGACACCTGCTAGGCCCCTTAAAAAGAAAGACAAAAGATAGCATCTCTCTCCATGACTGACTTGGCAGGCTTTCAGTCAAATCCTGTTTAATGCTTTCATAACCTTGCGGCCTACCTGTACTGAGTGCTAATAAATCCCCACCACTCCTGAGCCCTAGGCCTCAGACTTCAGATCCTAACATGAGGGAAGAGGAAGACTTTTCTGATTTCTCCTCTGAGGAATCTTTATCTTACACTTCCCAGATTTCTTCCCCTTTGAGGTATGGCTCCCCAGAGGAAGAATCAGTCGATCCTGACTCCCCAGGTGAGGACTTCACCTTTGGGGAAACTGTCTCTAAGATCATCATTTCAAGTGGGAATCCTCTGAAATGAGTGAGGTCCAAAAAAGATACTATGACCTCATTCAGGTGGAGTCCCTAAGCCCAGCTGCTGTTACACCTATCCTTCCTGCTTTTCTAGATGACTTCTCGTCAGCATCACTTGATCCAAATTCCCAAACACACCTGCTCTACGCAGACCTGACACTTTAAGGTGCCTGACACTGCTAAGCATCTGCTTAAGTGCCCAACTGCTGACCCAGCCACACTTATCTCTCTGTGGACAAGACCTCTAAGCTTTTACCCACTACCACCATTCTCCCTGCTGACAAAGACAGCCAAATAGTGGAAAATTTGTGAAAGAAGGTTTATACCTCTGCAACCTTGTCCTTCAGGATGACTAACTACCAGGCACACATGGCCAAGGATGCTTTATCCCTCCTGGAGTCTGCCACCAAAGAACTGGCTGATATCCCTGACTGCTGTGCCCAAAGTCTCACTGTCCTCTCTCCTGGTCCTCACTTCCCAGGTTACCAGGCACTCTCTAAAGTGCAGTTGTGATGCTGGGTAATCCTCAGCCAGGTCACCAGTGTCCGCATCTGCCTTGCGTAGATAACATATGCTTCGTTTCCAACCCCTGCCTGATGATTTTAGGGCAAAGCATATTGATGCACCCCTGGACAATGCAGCATTGTTTGGCTCTAAAATAGAACTTTTCAAGCCACTGCAGCAAAAAGGTAAAGAAATGCAGGACCTTAAACACTTGCTGGTCTCCCCCATACCAAAGTTTCAAAGAAACTATCCAGCTAAAACCCAGTTTATAAGGAAGCTCTGTCATCCTGTTGCTTCAAGGCCCAAGAAGCCTACAAGGAAAACAACCCCCTCCAGCGAGAGCATCTCCCTCCTCTAGCCAGAGACTGTCCCTTTCAAGACAGAGCAGGTAGCATCCGACTATATACCTTCCTTGCCTCCTTCTCCCCCTCCTTTAACTCTGTCAGCCTGCCTCTCTCTCTGCCTCCCTGTGCGGACCAGCATCACCTCAGACAAGTGGGTCATGGCCATCCTGCAGAATGGTTCATGTTCATCGTGTTACACTGCTGCAGTCATCACACTTGGGTTATCCTGCCATCAGGCAGTCCCGCAGTCGGCCCGATTTCCAAAGTCTTGGTCCGGCGTCGGTTGCGCTCGCTTCTTCCCTGACGTCAGTGCAACAGGGGTATAAAAGAGGCAGCCAACGCCATTTTCTTCATTCTTTCTTACCACGCGGTGCCTGAAGCAGAAGCAGTTCGCAAGTGCCGGTCGGCCGACTCCTGAGATTTTCAAATTGAATCTCAGACCGAAGTCTTCAATAAAGCTAAGTACCCCGTTGGGGAACCTTTTCTTGCCTCAGACCGATGTCAGAAAAAGTGAATAATTGCATTTCTTGTGGGAAGCAAATACCTCATAAGGATTTTCATTCATATTGTATTCCTTGCCTAGGCCCAGACCACAATGTCACTGGTTGTCTGTTTTGTGCTAGGTTTAACAAACGAACTACTGAACGGTTTGATTTCGCCCGACATTATTTTGGTAGAAAATTTAACTATACCATGCCGTCGGAACAACCGACGACCGGGATGCATAAAAAACGCAAAGACAAGGACAGGCAGCTGAGACCCAAACCAGACACAGAGGCCTCTGCTAGGCCAGTCACCGGTTCCCCGGTTTTCAGTGAGGCGCCAACGCAGCCCCTGACTACCGCTGATTTAGAACCCCAGGCTGCATCCGACTCCCAAGCGGAGATTACTGGGCCTCCAGAGCCTTTATCTTTAGACCCTTCCGACTCCATGGCTGAGGGTGATTCCGGTGTAGTTGAAAGGCCTTCAGTTGCTGAAGGTGTCTTCCGACTACACTTGCTATAAAATCCTATGCAAAGCTGAAAACTCCTTTAAAAGTAAAGCCTGTACAGCAGTCTCCAGTACAAGGCCCCATGCCTAAGAAACAGATGCTTAAGATGGCTGTAGACCAGGGGTTCCCATCCCCCTCCTGACAAAAGGCCTAGACAGGAGGAGGACTACGCATCCTCTGACCAGGTTTCTATTTCCTCAAATTCTTCTGAGGAACAGGAATATTCCTTTCCCCCTTATGAATCCTCTGATGCTGAGGAGTCTATTCCTTCAGCATCTCCCCCTGAAGACAATATTTGATGTCTCAATTAAATGCAAGATTTGTTGCATGCAGCAGAACAAGTGGGAAAACATACTTTGCAATGTGGTTTTGATTCTTTGGAAGCTGCTTGTAGAGCAGCAGTAACAGGGTCTGTCATTCGTAAGCATGCTTGGTTAAAAGAGCAAACTTTACCTGATCATGTTAAAGCAAAATTATTGGATGCACCTTTGCAGCAGGATGCTTTATTTTGTGTGAAAGCAGAACAGGTTTTAAAGAAAATGGAGGATAAAGCAAAATCTATGCCTACGGTCAAGGATTTTTTACAGGTTCAACCCCTTCATTTCAGCAGAAATTGGCCAACAAAAAACTGGCCCTTTCCAGTTTCGGACAGACCATAGAGGGGTAAATACAGACACCCCAGGGGCAGAGGTCAGCCACAAGGCTCTTACAAGCCTCGACAATGGGGGGCCACAGCACAGAAAGGAGGCGATGACAGGACTCAAACCTTCAGAAGACGATCACAATGACTTACCCCTCAGACTGCCAAACAAATCCCTCCTGGCAGCTCCCTTGGGAGGAAAACTTGCACTTTTGCACACAATTGGCACATCATCACAAAAGACAAATGGGTTCTAAATATTGTATCTCAAGGATACAGGTTCCACTTCCACACTTTACCAAGGATAAAAGGAATGCCAAACCCGCCACCAAATCAGTGGACAGAGGCTCTAAGACAAATTACAGCACTCATGGACATGAGAGCCATTCAACAGGTTCCTACACAGGAGCAAGGACAAGGTTTTTACTCAAGACTCTTTCTGGTTCCTCGAAAGGACAAAGCCTGGAGACCCATTCTGGACCTCTCAATCCTAAACAAATACCTAGAAGTACCCAAATTCAAAATGCTCACACTACAGCAACTTCTTCCCATGCTGGGCAAGAAGGCTTGGCTAGTAACGGACCTCAAGGAGGCATACCTGCATGTCCCTATCAGACAAAATTACAGAAGATACCTCAGATTCATAGCAGGTTCAACTCATTACCAATTCTCTGCACTACCCTTTGGCTTATCTACTGCACCCAGAGTATTCACAAAATGCCTGGCACCAGTAATTGCATACTGCAGACAGAGTAATTCAAATATATATATATACCTGGACGACTGCCTTATTCAAGCAGAAAGCAAGGACACTCTTTTAAAACATCTGGCATTTGTAAAAAAAAAAAAAAAAAAACCTAAGTTGCCTAGGGTACACAGTAAACGAAAAGAAGTCAAAACTAGTGCCCTCACAAGACAACACTATTCCTGGGTGCCAGCTTAAATACAACTGCCCAGATGGCTCATCTCCCGCCAGACAAGCAAGGACAACTGACTCAATACTTCAAAATTATGGCAACAAAGACCCAACTCCCTGCAAGAAAAATTCTGCAGGCCTTGGGATTCATGGCATCTTGCATACTACTAATACCATATGCCAAACTGCATATGAGGAAATTACAATGGTTCCTGAAAAGCATATGGACTCAACACAGCCACAGCTTGGAATCAATAATACCACTCATTCCCTGCCTTCAACAGGAATTTCTATGGTGAGCTCAGGCATGTCCTCAACAAGGGTCAGCCTTTTACCTTACCCACACCCAGGCAATCAATTACAACAGATGTATCTGATTACGCCTGGGGAGCACACATGGCAGGACAGTGTATTCGGGGTAAATGGTCTGCCGGTCAAATGCATCTCCACATCAATCATAAAGAGATGCTAGCTGTACAAAATGCCCTAACAGCTTTCAAGGACCTACTACATCCAGGACAACTACTAATAGACGGACAACACCACAGTGATGTGGTACATAAGCAAGGGGGCAAACATTCCTACCCCTTATGCAGGCAAGCAATGACCTTGTGGAACACAGCACTGACCTACCAAGTTCAACTACAAGCACAATTCCTGCCAGGAAAAGAAAATACATTGGCAGGCGAACTAAGCAGAAATATCATGGATCCTCACGAGTGGAAACTAGATCCACAAGTATTCACAATGATAACTCAAAAATGGGGGAGCCCAGACATAGATCTGTTTGCCTCCCCCCAGAACTACCAACTACGGAAATTTTGCACAAGGACATGCCACAAGCTTGGAAAGTGGACGCTCTCTCATTCAGCTGGAAAACATTGACAGTGTATGCCTTTCCGCCACTGCCTCTTCTGACAAAGGTGCTCCTGAAAGCCAGATTAGAGAGGCCACAAATGATACTCATTGCCCCAGACTGGCCACGTCAGCACTGGTATCCAATATTAAGGAACATGGCTCAAGGCCCTCCATGGATTTTACCTCAAATTCCTCACCTGCTGACTCAGCAAAACAATCAGATTCTACACAGCCAGCTCAAGACTTTAAATCTGGCTGCATGGCAGATTACCTAAACAATCAGTCAGCACCTCTCTCTAAAGCTGTTATGGATGTCATTCTGAAAGCCAGGAGGCCCAGCACCAGGAAAACCTACTCAGACAAATGGAAAAGATTTTGCGCCTGGAACCAGGCTAAAGGCCAAAATCCTCTAGTCCCAAATATTCCTCAGATTCTGCAATATTTAACTGAGATGTTGCACAAAGGCCTTTCTCATCTATTAAGATCCACGCTTCAGCTATTTCAGCTCATTACCACACAGCTCCTTTTATATTTTCACATCCATTACTAAGACAGTACCTTAGGGGGGCTAAGAACATAAAACCGCCCTGGAGAGCACCAAATTGGGACCTCAGTTTTGTTTTGGAAAAGCTTACACTACCACCCTTCAAACCAGCTTTTTCAGCTGATTTACAATTTTTATCCTGGAAAACTGCCCTGCTGCTAGCAATAACTTCAGCACGAAGAGTCTCAGAGCTGCAGGCCCTAATGGCAGTGGAGCCTTTCATCATTTTTCATCAAGACAGAGTCTCTTTACGAACTAACCCTTCCTTTGTGCCAAAGGTGGTATCCAGTGTGGCTCTAAACCAAACCATTCATTTACCCACCTTCTATCCAAACCCCCAGAATAAAGGGGAAAGGCTCCTACACTCTTTGGACATTCACAGGCAATTACGTTTCTGCTTGGACAAAACTAAGGTTTACAGAAAATCTGACCAACTCTTTGTATCCTATGCTGCAGGATCACAAGGAAAGGCTATCTCAAAACAGACCATTTCAAAATGGATAGGACATTGCATCCGTTTCTGCTACTCCCACAATGGGAAACCTGTACCTGGTAACATTAGGCCCCATTCCACCAGGGCTACAGCAACATCAACAGCCTTCCTCAGAGGGGTACCAACCAAGGATATTTTGGAGGCTGCAACTTGGAGTTCAGTACACACCTTCACCAAGCACTACCACTTACCTCTATACTCAAAAACCAGAGCTAGCTTTGCCACTGCAGTTCTGCAGGGCCTACTAGCTTCTCCAAACCCTGTTTAGTACCAACCACCCAGCCTTCGCTTTAGGATTCAACCCAAGTGTGATGACTGCAGCAGTGTAACACGATGAACGTAGTACAGTTTTGTACCTGCCATAGATGTTAGTGTTCACATTGCTGCAGTCCAGGTTACCCTCCCACCATCCCCTCTTCTTACCTGGGTTTTATTTATACCTCCTTTTTTATACAACTTATATGATGCATTTCTATATGGTGTATTTGCTAACAGCTGTAGCTATTGTTTCCTACTCATGTATTTTACTTAAGATTATGTATTGCCTTCCTATTTGGGGGCACCTGACAATCTGGGGCAAGAAAAACTGAAGAAAATGGCGTTGGCTGCCTCTCTTATACCCCTGTCGCACTGACGTCAGGAAAGACGCGACGGCAACCGACGCCGGACCAAGACTTTGGAACTCTGGCCGACTGCGGGACTGCCTGACGGCAGGATAACCCAAGTGTGATGACTGCAGCAGTGTGAACACTCTAACATCTACATTTATGGTAGGTACAAAACTGTACTTTTCATGTCTTGGCTCTCCCTTCCCCCTCCTCCAAAAACGAAAAGGCACCGTACACCCACCTACACAATTGTTGCACCTCATGCAACCGGTGTTGCAAACTCTGCTGGCTCAGGGCACCATCAAATCAGATGTTCATTGTGTAACACTGCTGCAGTCATTACACTTGGGTTATCCTGCCATCAGGCGATCCCTCAGTCAGCCCGAGTTCCAAAGTCTTGGTCCGGCATCAGTTGCTGTCGCCTCCTCCCTGATGTCAGTGCGCCAGGTGTGGATAAGATGCAGCCGACGCCATTTTCTTCAGTCTTTCTTGCTGCTTGGTGCCCGAAGCAAAAGCAGTTCGCAAGTGCCGGTCGGCCAACTCCTGAGATTTTCATTCCGAATCCAGAACCGAAGACTTCTATAAAGCTAAGTACCCCGTTGGGGAAACTTTTTCTTGCCCCAGACCGATATCAGTAAAAGTTAATTGTATTTCTTGTGGGAAGCAAATACCTCAAAAGGATTTCCATTCTTATTGTATCCCATGCCTAGGCCCAGACCACGACGTCACAGGTTGTCGGTTTTGTGCTAGGTTTAACAAGCGCACTATTAAACATCTGTTTGATTTTGCCCGACATTATTTTGGCAGAAAATTCAATTACACCATGCCGTCAGAACAACAGACAACCGGGATACACAAAATGCGCAAAGATAAGGACAGGCATCCGAGGCCCAAAACTGACGACAAAGCCTCTTCTAGGCCAGTCGCCGGTTCTCCGGTTTTCAGCGAGGTGCCTTCGCAGCCCCTGACTGCTTCTTTGGAACCACAGGTCGCCTCCGACTCCCACGTGGAGATAGCTGGACCTTCGGATACACCAGATTTAGGGCCTACCGAGACTCGCCCTTCAGAGGGATCCGGAGCAGTTGAACAACCCTCAGTTTCAGAGGGTGTTTTCAGACCTACTCAGTTAACCATTAAATCATCTGCTAAGGTTAAAACCCCTTTTAAAAACAAAAACAAGTTCAACATTCGCCAGGCCTCTATGCCTAAGAAACAGATGCTCAAAATGGCCGAAGACTTAATTACTCTGATCAGGGGGTCCCACCCTCCTCCTGATAAAAGGCCTAGACAGGATGCAGACTGACTCATCTGACCAGGTGTCCATCTCTTCAGATTCATCCTCAAACCAGGGATATTCTTTACCCCATTATGAGGACTCTGATGCTGAGGAATCAATTCCTTCAGTCTCTCCACCAGAGGACTACTCCTTTGGGGAAACTCTACATGCCATGAGGGAGCATTTCCATTGGGAGGGCCAGGATTATTCCGAATCCAAGAAAAGGTTCAGATTTTCTTTTATTACCTCAACACAGACCCCTTGCTATTCCACCAGTGTTAGATATTCTGGATGATGTGTATTCCAAATCCAGTTTAAATCCTGATTCCTTACCTCCTGCTCCAGTTAAGCCAGACAGATACAAAGTACCTGACTCTCTCAAATTCCTTTATAAAAGCCCTGTTGCTGACCCTGAAACTATTTCCCAGGGTCACAAAGGGGTAAAGGCCTCTACAGCAAAAAATCTAGTTCCCTCTGGCAGAGATTCCAGAGCATTAGACAGATGGGGGAAGAAAGTATATACATCTGCAACTTTAGCAATGAGGGCCTTAAATTGCCAGTTTCACATGCTTAAATATCAGCAATATTTGATGTCTCAGTTGAAACAAAAAAATGCTTCCAAATTCAGATCCTCCTGACTATAAGGAAATGCAGGATTTATTGCATGCAGCTGAACAAGTGGGTAAACATACTTTGCAATGTGGTTTTGATTCATTAGAAGCCTCCTGCAGAGCAGCAGTTACAGGGTCTGTCATTCGAAGACATGCTTGGTTAAAAGAGCAGACTTTACCAGATCATGTTAAAGCAAAATTATTGGATGCACCTTTGCAACAGGATGTTTTATTTAGAGTTAAAGAAAATGGAGAATAAGGCAAAATCTATGTAAATGGTGAAGGATTTCTTACAGGTTCAGCCTCCTCGGTTTAGCAGAAATTGGCCAACAAAAAATTGGTCCTTTCCAGTTACATACAGACCTCAAAGGGGCAGATACAGACACCCAAGAGGCAGAGGTCAGCCACAAGATTCTTACAGGCCTCGACAATGGGGTGCTTCCACCCAGAAAGGAGGGGAAGACAGGCCTCAACCTTATAGAAAACAGCCCCAATGACTTCCCACTACAACTGCCAAGCACTTCTCTCTTGGCAGCCCCCTTGGGGGGAAAACTATCACTTTTCTTTCACAATTGGCATATGATCACCAAAGACAAATGGGCTCTCAATATTGTATCTCAAGGTTACAGGTTCCACTTTCACACTCTGCCAAGGTTAAAAGGAATGCCAAATCTGCCACCAAATCAATGGGCAGAGGCTCAAAGACATTACAGCACTCATGGACATGAGAGCTATTCAAAAGGTACCAACACAGGAGCAAGGACAAGGATTTTACTCGACTTTCTGGTTCCCAGAAAGGAAAAAGCCTGGAGGCCCATTCTGGATCTTTCTTCTCTGAATACTTACCTGGATGTTCCAAAATTCAAAATGTTGACACTACAGCAGCTTCTTCCCATGCGGGGCAAGAAAGCTTGGCTCTTAACTTTGGACCTCAAGGAGGCATTACCTGCATGTCCCTATCAGACAGAATTGCAGAAGATACCTCAGATTCTTAGCTGGTTCAATGCATTACCAATTCTCTGCACTGCCCTGTGGGTTTATCTACTGCGCCCAGGGTGTTTACAAAATGCCTAGCACCAGTAATTGCATTTTGTAGACAAAAAGGAATTCAAATTTACCCATACTTGGACTGCCTTATTCAAGCAGAGAGCAAAGACATTCTTCTAAAGCATCTGGCGTTTGTAAAAAGATTGTTAATTTGCTTAGGGTACACAGTAAACGAAAAGAAATCAAAACTAGTGCCAGCTTAAATACAACGGCCCAGATGGCTTATCTCACGCCAGACAAGCAAAGACAGCTGACTCAATATTTCCAATTGATGGCAACAAAAACCCAACTCCCTGCAAGAAAAATTCTGCAGGCCTTGGGGTATATGGCATCTTGCATACTACTAATTCCATATGCTAGACTGCATATGAGGAAACTACAATGGTACCTAAAGAGTGTATGGTCTCAGCACTGTCACTGTTTGGAAACAGTAATACCACTTATTCCTTGCCTACAACAGGAGTTTTGTTGGTGGGCTCAAGCCTGTCACCTCAACAAGGGACAGCCATTTACTTAACCCACAGCCAGGCAAACACTGACAGATGCTTCGGATTACGCCTGGGGAGCACACATGGCAGGAAATTGTACTCAGGGCAAGTGTCCCGCAGAACAAAGGCATCTTCACATCAGAGATGCTAGCTGTACAAAATGCCCTTACAGCTTTCAAGGACCTTCTGCATCCAGGACAACTACTACTAAAGACAGACAACACCACAGTTATGTAGTACATAAACAAGCAAGGAGGCACTCATTTTTATCCCCTCTGCAGACAAGCCATGACCTTGTGGAACACAGCTCTAACCTGTCAAGTTCATCTGCAAGCACAATTCCTGCCAGGAGAGAAAAACACTGGCAGACTTGAGGAGAAACATCATGGATCTGCACGAGTGGAAATTACATCCACAAATATTCAGAATGACAACACAAAAATGGTGGAGCCCGGACAGATATCTGTTTGCCTCCCCAATGAATTGCCAGCTACAGAAATTCTGCACAAGGACTTACCACGCACAAGCATGGAAAGTGGATGCCCTCTCATTCAGCTGGAAAAACCTACAAGTATATGCCTTCCCACCACTGCCTCTCCAATCTTAAAGAACTTGGCACAAGGTTCACCATGGATTTTGCCTCAAATCCCACATCTTATGACCCAGCAAAACAATCATACTTCACAGCCAGCTCAAGACTTTAAACCTGACTGCATGGCAGATTCCTTAGTCAAGCAAACAATGCCTCTCTCTAAAGCTGTTATGGATGTCATTCTGGAGGCCAGAAGGCCTAGCACCAGGAAAGCCTATTCAGATAAATGGAAGAGATTCTGTGCCTGGAACCAGGCTCACAGCCTAGACCCTTTTGTCCCAAACATTCCTCAGATACTACAATATTTAATTGAGATGCTGGACTAAGGCCTATCCTTTTCATCCATTAAGATCCATGCCTCTGCCATCTCTGCTCATTACAACACAGACCCACCAATTTTCTGTCCTCCTTTGCTAAAACAGTACCTCAGAGGGGCTAAAAACATAAGACCGCCCCGTAGAGCACCAACTCCAACATGGGACCTCAACTTCGTTTTGGAAAAATTAACTTGACCTCCCTTTGAGCCAGCTAACCCAGCAGACTTAAAATATGTCTCATGGAAAACTGCTCTGCTCCTGGCCATAACCTCAGCACGAAGAGTTTCAGAATTACAGGCACTAATGGCAGTGGAACCTTTCATCATTTTTCACCAAGACAGGGTGTCTTTAAGAACAAACCCTACCTTTATGCCAAATGTGGTACCAAGTGTGGCTCTAAACCAAACTATTCACTTGCCAACATTGTATCCAAATCCACAGAATAAAGGGGAGAGACTTCTGCATTCCTTGGACGTGCACAGACAATTACACTTCTACTTGGACAAAACAAAAGCTTTCAGGAAAACTGAGCAATTGTTTGTAGCATATGCTGCAGGAGCACAGGGAAAAGCTATTTCAAAACGGACCATTTCAAAATGGATAGGGCACTGTATACGTTTCTGCTATACACAACATGGGAAAGCTGTACCTAACAGCATTGGGTCTCATTCCACCAGGGCTACAGCCACTTCTACTGCCTACCTCAGAGTACCACCTACCAAGGACATTTTGGAAGCAGCAACTTGGAGTTCTGTACATACCTTCACCAAGCATTACCACCTGCCTCTTTACTCTAAATCCAGAGCTGGCTTTGCTTCTGTAGTGCTGAAGGGCCTTATAGCTACCCCTAATGCCTTATAGAACCAGCCACCCAACCTCAGCTTTGGGATTCTACCCAAGTGTAATGACTGCAGCAGTGTAACATGAACATAGTTTTGTATCTACCATAAATGTAGATGTTCGAGTGTATACACTGATGCAGTCTAGGTTACTCTCCCTCCTTCCCCTCTTCCTTGCTGGTGCTTACCCTATGCCTTCTACCCTTTACTACCTATGGGGGAGGATTTGCTGGTAACTGAAAGTTTTTGATTGCATTTCTTACGTATGTTTTATTAGCAATTTACATTGCCTACCTTTTTGGGGGCACCTGACATCTGGGGCAAGAAAAACTGAAGAAAATGGTGTATGCTGCATCTTCTCTCCCCCTGGCACACTGACGTCAGGGAGGAGGTGACAGCAACCAACGCCGGACCAAGACTTTGGAACTCGGACCGACTGAGGGGGACCGCCTGATGGCAGCATAACCCAAGTGTACTGACTGCAGCAGTGTATACACTCTAACATCTACATTTATGGTAGGTACAAAACTGTACTTTTCATCCGCTGCAAAAGGAAGAAGCTTCTACTCCAGGATCTTCCTGGTCCCCAGAAAAGACGGACCCTGGAGAACTATTTCTAGTGGACATCTCCCACCTCAGCCTATTTTTAAAGGTCCTTACCTTCAGGGTGTTAACCCTACCCAACCCTCTTTCATCTCCCACTCCCCCAAGGGCTCATGGCCACTTTAGATATAAAGGATGGTTATCTCCACATCTCCATAAAGCCAACTTTCAGGAAATACCTGAGGTTTTTGGTTGCTCTTCTCACTTACAGATGTTCTTCGTGTTTCACTGTGGCAGTCGTTACATTTGGGTTATCTGCTTGCAGTAGCCCTCAGTCGGCCTGATTAACAGAGTCTTGGGTCCTGCGTTGGCTGCTGTCCCCTTTTCCATGACATCAGGTTGTCAGGGGTATAAAACGTGCAGCCGACACCATTACATCAGTCTTTCTTGCGGTGCCTGAAGCAGAAGCAGTTCGCAAGTGCTGGTCGACTCCTGAAATTTTCGTTTCCGAGCTTCTGAACCGAAGTCTTCAAATACAGCTAAGTACTCCATTGGGGAAACTTTCTTGCTCCTTACTGATGTCAATAAAAGTTAATAATTGCATTACTTGTGGAAAGCAAATACCTCACAAAGATTTTCATTCGTACTGTATTCTTTGCCTAGGTCCTGACCACGACGTACCTTGCTGTCGGATTTGTGCTTTATTTAATCAGCGCACTATCTGTCTGTATATTTTCACTTCTAAATGTTTCTCTGTTTAATTATCCAGAAATGTCGGTTAGCCATCCGACTACCAGGATTCCGAAAAACACAAAGATAGACAGAGGCCGCCGAGGTCCATAGTTGCAGAGAACGCTTCTCCTAAGCCAGTCGCCAGTTCGCCGGTACTCAGTGAGGTGCTTTCGCAGCCCCTGATGCCTGCTACTTCTGACTCGCAGGCCTCTACTGAGACCCATTCTGAGTCCGGCATGCCGTGAGATGCTTCAACTGTGGAACCTGCGGATGTCTCTACCTTGGATGGGTCCAGAGCTGCTGTGCAGGCACCGGCTTCTGAGGGTGTATTCAGTCCTACGGACTTGCATATTAAACACAACGCCTCCTTCATTTAGGCCAAAATCTCGAACCATGCCTAAGAAACAGACACCTAGGTCACATGCCCAGGCCTCTATGCCTAAAAAACAAATGGTAAGAATGGCTGAAGATCTTATAACTCTAATCAGGGGAAGCCAACCTCCCCCTTCTAAAAGACCTAGGACTGAAGTTGTTTATGAATCTTCTGAACAGGATTCTGATTTTTCTGATTCTTCTGATCTGGATTTGCCCTCATCTACTTGAGGATTCTGATGCAGAGGACTTTTCTTTTGGTGAGACCTTATATACACTAAGGGAGCATTTCCACTGGAAAAGCCAGGACATTTTGTGATTCAAAAAAGAGGCTTAGGGATTTCTTACTCCCGCCTCAGCATAGGCCTTTAGCTATACCTCTTGTACTAGACGTTGTTGTTGATGCCTTTTCAGAATCTAGTTTGGCCCCCGATTCTTTGCCTCCTGCTCCCAGAAAACCTGACCGATATTACAGGGTTCCTGATTCTCAAGTTCCTTTTTAAAAATCCTATTGAGGATACAGAGACTATTTCACAGGGACCCAAGGGCATTAAGGCTTCTACTGCTAAAAATCCTACCCCCTCTGATAAAGACTCCAGGGCGCTGGAAGGATGGGGTAAGAAAGTTTACAGTTCTGCAACCTTGGCCATTAGGACTTTAAACTGCCAGTTTCATATGTTAAAGTATCAACAACATGTTATTGGATTGCTTAAACAGAAAATTGTTACTTACTGACTCTGCTGAAAATAAAGAATTGCAGGATTTAATGCATTTTGCTGAACAGGTTGGAAAACATACTTTGCAATGTGGATTTGATTCATTAGAGGCCTCTTGCAGGGCTGCTGTTACTGGGTCTGTGCTCGGAAGGCATTCTTGGCTTGAGCAAGGTTTGCCTGATCATGTTGAAGCTAAATTGTTGGATGCTCCCTTAAATCAGGACCACCTGTTTGGCAACAAGGCTGAGGAAATTCTTAAAAAGATGGAAGATAAAGCTAAATCTATGCAAACTGTTAAAGGTTTCTTACAAGTTCAGCCTCCTAGAATTAGTAGGCACTGGCCCTCTAAAAATTTGTCCTTTCCAGCCCCTTCCAGGTCTTCTCAAGCCAAACCTAGACACAGCAAAAACCCCAGGTTTCAGTCCTATGGGGGACACGACTAGGCAGTGGGGGGGTTCCGCACCCAAACCTGGGAGTAGTAAGACCCCCCCATGGAAAACTGTCTCAATGACTTCCCAACTAAATGCGCCTTTAGGCGGAAAGATTTGTCTGCAGGCCAAAAACTTGGGAACTCATTACCCAGGACAAATGGGTTTTAAATAGTATCCCAAGGATACAGATTTCATTTCCACATGTTACCAACACCAAACGGGTGGCCAGATCTACCCCCAAATCAGTGGGCAGAGGCCCCAAATAAAGTACTCTCTCTTAAACATGGGGGCTATGTACTTAGTACCAGAAGAGGAAAAGGGACATGGTTTCTATTCAAGACTTTTTCTGGTACCCAGAAAAGGCAATACATGGCGTCCTATCCTGGATCTTTCTGTTCTAAACACCTTTATGGTGATTCCAAAATTCAAAATGCTGGCTCTTCAACTGCTTCCTATGCTAAGTTAGGATGCATGGTTGGCAACACTAGACTTTAAAGAAGCATACCTGCACATCCCTATCAGGGAGTCTTGCAGAAGATACCTACGCTTCAAAGCAGGCTACATGTGCTATCAGTTCTCTGCACTGCCGTTTGGCTTATCTATTGCCCCCAGGGTAATCACAAAGTGCCTACCTCCAGTCATTGCATTTTGCAGGCAAAGAAATATTCAAATATACCCATACCTGGACGATTGTCTAATTCAGGCAGAAAGCAAGGGCATTCTTTTGAATCATCTGGCCTTTGTTCAAAAGGTACTGACTTGTCTGGGGTTCACCATAAACGAAAACAAATCCCACCAGTCAAATTATATTTCTGGGAGCAAGCTTGAATACAACTTCCCAGATGGCTTTCCTTACGTCAGAGAAACGGATTCATTTGACAACTTACTTCAAACAAGTGGCCACAAAAACCAAACTATCTGCAAGACGAATACTGCAATCCTTGGGGTTCATGGCCTCCTGCATTCTTATAATTCCATATGCAAGGCTACATATGAGGAAACTACAATGGTATCTCAAAAGCCTATGGTGTCAATATTCATAGGATCTAGAAGCAAGGATTCCTATCATACCTTGCCTACGCCTAGAGGTCCTTTGGCGGGCAGAGGCCTGCCACCAAAACAGGGGACTACCATTCATATTACCCCCTGCCGCCCAAATCTTAACACGCATCAGACTATGCATGGGAGGCTCACCTGGCAGTGAAGTGCATTCAGGGCAAATGGAACCCAAGTCAAATGCACCTGCACATCAAAAGGAAATGTTAGCTGTACAGAATGCTCTGACAGCCTTCAAGGACCACATTCTTCCAGGACAACTAATGGTAAAGACTGACAACACCACTGTCATGTAGTACATAAACAAGCAGGGGGTACACATTCTTACCCCCTCTGCAGACTAGCCATTGTGGAACACAGCCTTGAGTTACCAAGTGAATCTACAAGCTCAATTCCTGCCAGAAAAACAAAATACACTGGCAGACGGACTAAGCAGAAACCTCATGGACCCACACGAGTGGAAACTGGAACCAACTATTTTCAACATGTTGACAAGCAAATGGAGTCCAGATATAGACCTGTTTGCCTCCCCCCAGAACCAACTGTCAAATTTTGCACAAGGATTCCCCACAAACTAGCTTGGAAAGTGGATGCTCTATCCTTCAGCTGGAAAAAACTATCCGTTTATGCCTTTCCTCCTCTGCCTCTACTCTCCAAGGTATTAAAGGTAAAACAGGACAAGCCAAGGACTATTTTAATTGCACCAGACTGACCTCGCCAACACTGGTACCCACTCTTGTGCAGTGTGTCACGCTTGGCTCCCATGGCACCTGCCTCAGACTCTCCTTCCCTCTTGTCTCAGCAGGAGAGCCAGATTCTGCACCCTCAGCTGCAAACCCAGAACCTAGCAGCCTGGCTAATTACCTAATCTCTCCTTTACCATCCCTCAGTAAGTCCCGTGATGGTTATTTTAGAGGCAAGGAGGCCTAGTACTAGAAATTCTTATGCTGAAAAATGGAAAAGATTTTGTGCCTGGAACCAATCTCAAGGAATGAACGCAGCAGTGCCCAATTTACCTCGGATTCTACAATACTTGACTGAGATGCTTCATAAGGGCTTGTCTTTTTCCTCCAAAATTCATGCCTCTGCCAGTTCAGCACATTATAGCACACAGAGCCACCCCTCTTCTCTCACCCACTGCTCAAGCAGTTCCTCAGAGGGGCCAACAATTTAAGGCCACCCAGGAGAGCTCAAACTCCAGCCTAGGATCTTAACTTTGTCTTGGAGAAACTCACTCTTCCTCCTTTCGAGCCAGCTGCTACTGCAGATTTAAAATTTATTTCCTGGAAAACAGCTTTCCTTTTAGCGATCACTTCTGCAAGAAGGGTATCTGAATTACAGGCCCTTATGGCAGTGGAACCTTTCGCCATCTTTCATGCGGACAGGGTGTCCCTCAGAACCAGTCCCTCTTTCATGCGCAAGGTGGTATCCAGTGTGGTTCTTAATCGGTCCATTCATTTGCCTACCTTCTTTCCTAACCCACAGAACAAAGGGGGATGAGTACTACACACTAGATGTGCACAGACCACTTAGATTCTACTTGGACAGGACTAATCCTCAAAGGAAATCTGAACTACTGGTGGCATTTGCTGCAGGGACAGAGGGGAAAGCTATTTCAAAACAAATCCTTTCAAAATGGATAGGCCACTGCATTCATTTCTGCTATAAGCACCATGGAAAACCTATCCCACAGGCATCAGACCCCATTCAACCAGGGCTGCATCTGCCTCTACAGCCTTTCTCAGGGGCGTCCCTACTAGGGACGTCCTAGAAGCTGCTACCTGGTGTTTTGTACATACTTTCACCAAGAATTATCATTTGCCAATTTTTCTCTAAATCCAGAGCTGGTTTTGCCACTGCAGTCTTGCAGGGCCTTATAGCTGGTCGTCATTCTTTTTAAATTCCTCCTCCCAACCTTAGCTTTGGGAATCTACCCAAATGTAATGACTATAACCGTGAAACACGAAGAACATAGTACAGTTGTGTACACTTAACATAATTGTAGATGTTAGTGTATTCACTGTTGCAGTCCTGGTTACCCTCCCTGCAGCCCCCTTTCTTCTTTTGGCTATACCTCTACTCTCACTTACTATGCTCTAAAAGCTTTTTGGTGTATTTGCTTTTTTTGTTGGAGGTATATCCTTGCATTTATAGATTGGATTGCTTCCCATTAGAGGGGCAGCTGACATTTGGGGCAAGAAAAACTGATGTAATGGCATCGGCTGCATGTTTTATACCCCCTGACGTCATGGAAGAAGGGACAGCAACCGAGACAGCACCCAAGACGGTTAATCAAGCCGACTGAGGGCTACTGCAAGCAGATAACCCAAATGCAATGACTGCAGCAGTGAATACACTCTTAACATCTACATTTATGGTAAAGTGTACACAACTGTACTTTCTCTGCTTTGCCTTTTGGGCTTTCCACTGCACGGAGTCTTCACAAAATGTTTGGCCCCATGATTGCTTATTGCAAGACAAAGGGATACAGATATTCCCTTACCTGGATGACATATTAATCCAGGCAGGTAGCAAGGAGACTCTCCAGCTGCACATCCGCATTCTCTTCCATTGTCCCTGGCGTTTCACTTAAACTTCCCAAAATCACATCTCCAGCCACCCCAAGAGATTGTCTTCCTCAGGTGCAGAATACGGTTGACCTCATGGGAAGCATACTTTCCATCCTTAAGGTGGAAACATTGACAGAACATCTACTTCTGGTCCTCCAATCTGCAGATTTGACAGCAAGGCAGATGTTCTTCGTGTTTGTGTTGCATTCATCACATTTGGGTTATTCCGTCAGTCTCAAATGCTTAAAATGGCAGAAGACCCTATGCTGATCAGGGGAAGCCAAGCTACCCCTTCCAAAAGAGATCTATCCCCAGTAGTTTGTGTGAAAAGGAGTCTACAGTATTTAAATTGATTTTAACTGTGTTGCAGGAATATTAACTGAACTGGAAGTTTTGACTCTGCTCTTCAGTTAGTCCCACCCACCCTCCCTGTTTTTGTTTTGGTGTTAATCTTAGTGGCCTTGAAACTGCCCACCCCTCTTGTAAATTTGTGTTTGGATACTCCTGGGCCCATCTCATTTGCTCGCTCACAACTGAGTGCAGTGAGATCATATTCTGATTTCAGGCACTCCTGTGTACAAAGAGAGCATCTGGGAAACAGAAAAAAAAAATTTAAGCTTGTTTCCTGCCTTTCCTGTTAAGTGGTATAGACTATTTGTAGGCTTCTGAGCCCCCAAGCCCTTCTGTGTTGGAGGGAAGCCTTCTAGCTTAGTTTTTTTTTCTTATAACTAGCCAGTTTTCTAGTTTCAGCACTCAAATCTGTTTCTTTGATCTCAGCACTTGTTCAGAAAAAAAAAATTCATCTGCTTATACTGTACTTGTGTTTCTACCTACTTTATTTTACTTTTGCATCATCTTAAAAGTACTCAATTGTATTTATTACTGCTTGGTGTAACTCATTCTAAGCCTTTTGGTTTAAACACTTGGACTTCGGACCAATTGTTTTGCACTGAGAGGGTTTGTGGTCTGCACTGTAGTGGCAGAACAGGTAGCTTACATCCTAGGTTGGGAACTGCTGATTGAGGGCTCAGTGTCTGTTATTCTAAAAGTGTATTAATTCTGGTTTAAGCACTTGGGCTTCAGGCCAGTTATTTTACATTAAGAAGATTCGTGGTCTGCACTCTTGTGGGAGAAGAGGCTGGACTCTGCCCTTCTGAGCTGGGAATTTCTGGTTAAAGGTTTATAGTGCCGGAATATTTGAACTGCATCTTACTGAAATTGGTACACCTTGTTTGCTGTAGCATAGACTAGATCCAGGCCTGCTGAATCTAGCTTTGTTTATATGCTTGTTTGTTTGCTTGTTATTTCCCTGGAACACTAATTCCACCTAATACGGGGCTTCTCAGCGCTTCTGTGGATCACTAGTGATTTCTGCATTGCTTACTGTACTTATTTCCTTGTTTCACTTGAAAGAAAGTTACTGTTTGTCGTTTTTGCATTTAAGTTACCTGTAACACATTGCACTTAAGTTACCTGGCACTTGCTCACTAAAGCAATTATACAAGTCAGCACTAAAAATAAAAAGCACTACACCCTCACTCCCCACTGGCCCTTGTTTTCAATTATAAAGGAATTCCCAATATTATTCTAGCATGTCCAACGGTCAGTTGTCAATCTACTCTCCGATCCAGCTGGTGAATCTGTGAATCTTGAGGCAATGTTACAACTGCCTCATGTACACAGACAACCCTCTCCTCCCAACAAATTCCAACACATGAGAGATGCAACCATATAGCCAAACTGGAGGCTAAGCTCTCTCAACTCAGTACTGGCATAACCAGTCAGGAGAAGGAAACCACACTCACTACAATTCCAGTCTTACACAGACCTACCACGACAGCAAACCAAACACATAATCACTCAAAAACATACTCAGAGGCTCTAAATAAAGATCTGCCTAAGCAGCAGAGACCTCCAAAGCAGACACCCAAGCAACCGCTACCCCAAAACAAAACCCGTGCAACACATCTCACAAAGCTAGTGTGCCAAACAGTCACAGCCCTTAAGACTAAACAACACACCTGATACACTTCTAATAGGTGACTGTATCGTCAGGCACACTGACGTCCTGCTCACCAGGCTGAACAAGGAGAGGGTCACTGTGAGCAGCCTGTCGGGCGCTAGGATCCGCCACATAACACAAGCACTCAGGTCACTCCAAGGCAAGTACAAATATGACTCAGTCATTGTCCATGCTGGTGTGAATGACCTGAGACATACCTCCCTGGACTACATGAAAAGAGACATAGAGGAGTTCTCTGAGCATGTAGCCCAGGCCGGTATGACCCTGACCTTGAGTAGCATCTTACCCTCACCAAGAATGATGCCACAATATGAAGACAAGATGATCAATTTCAACAATTTGCTTAAGTACTGGTGTCATTCAAAGGGGATCCAATGCCTGTCAGCTTGGGATGATATGCTCGACAAGCCACGATGCTTCGATAGGGACGGCTTGCACCCGTCACCCCTGGGCTTTCGGATATTGGCAAAGGCTCTTGCTACCCCCATAGTGGCTTTTTTAGGCAAGGCTCAAAAGACAAACCCACCTCCATAGGTATCACAAGTGATAAGAAACTAAGAGTAATGCTACTCAACGCCAGAAGTCTAAACCTCAAAATGCACGCACTCGAAACTCTCCTTAGCATGGAGAACATCGATATCTGTGCAGTAACAGAAACCTGGTTCAGGGCTCCCGAGAGCACCCCAGCACTACCAGGTTATACCTCATACCATGCTTTTTGGCCCCAAAACTTGGACCGAACCACAAAAGGAGGGGGAGTATCGATATTCATTTAAGATACCCACACCTCCAGGTTGGTGGCAAAGCACGAAGCATCAGAGACTATCTGTGTGCAACTAACAGTGGGTAAAACTGCCTTCCAGTTTATAGCCTGCTACAGACCACCCTCCCAAACCCAGGAACCAAACTCGGCCTTCCTGAGAACACGGGAAAATATGAAGGTCTCTCCAAACACCATTATATTGGGCGACTTCAACTACCCAAACATAGACTGGGAGCATTACTCTAGCTCCAACACCCTAGCCCAAAGGTTCCTAGAATTTATAAACTCAAATGCTATGGAACAACTTGTTACCACTCCCACAAGAGGGGAAAACATACTGGACCTGATCATCACCAACATGGGGACTCTATGCTCCAGACCAGAAGTGTATCCCTCACTGGTAAGATCATACCATAAACTAATCTCCCTGGATATTCACATCCCGACCCCACCCCCTGCCCAGAAAACCACAGTGAAAAACTTCTCTAAAGCAAATTTCACACTCCTCAAAACCAAGGTGGAATCATTCAAAGCCCCCGGGCCTGTGGAAAATAAGGCCCAGTCCGCAGAATCCTTTATAAACGCATTCTATGAGCACCTTCAGGAATGCATGGATCATGCGATCCCAAATAAAACCAAGACCCAATCCTCCAAAGGCAGACGTCCTTTCTGGTGGGCCCCAGCCATAAACAAACTATACAATAGAAGGAGGAAGCTACTAAATGATGGAGCAAAATCCCAAAAAGGGAAGGCATCACTGATCAGTATTAGCAAAAAACTACGGGCACTCATAAAATTGTCCAAGGCCAGCTTCGAGAGAGAAATTGCACAGGACACTAAGGATAATCACAAGGCTTTCTTTAGTTATGTTAGGAACCTGGGTGGTAATTCACAGATATGCTCAGAATTAGTCCAAAATGACAAAAAATACACCGAACCCACAGACATTGCCAACATCCTAGCTGACAGGTTCAGCGCAAACTCCCCCCCCCCTCCCCACCAAAAGGACAAATATCTATCCCAGCAGAGTGCTGTCCCCCCCTGACATCTCAGATGCTCAGGTAAGAGCCGCCCTCTCCAAAGCAAAAAACACCAGACGGTGTCCCGGGCTGCGTCCTACATGAACTCCAAGAAGAGCTAAACCCAAACATAAAACTACTGTTCAATCTCAGCCTTACTACAGGATATGTGCCCAAAGAGTGGCATACAGCAACAGTGGTCCCTCTCCATAAAGGTGGTGCCTCAACGGATCCTGGAAACTATCGCCCCATAAGCCTGACTAGCTTGGTCTGCAAAGCTATGGAAAGGATCATCATGGACCTCATAAATAAAGATATTGGGGACCTACAGACACTGGATCCTACCCAGTTCAGCTTTAAGGGCAGATCCTGCCTCTTAAACCTGGTTGATTTCTTTGACACTGTCACCAAGGCCATTGACGAGGGGGAAGGTGGTCCACACAGCCTACCTGGACCTCGCAAAAGCCTTCGATACAATACCCCACTCGGGCATTATAGATAAGCTCACCAGCTTAAATATAAACCCCTATGTCACTAGATGGATTGCAAACTGGCTCAAGGACAGAACCCACATGGTTAGAATTGCTGGAGCCATGTCAGACTCCAAACCAGTTACAAGTGGTGTCCCACAAGGCTCAGTCCTGGGACCTCTCTTGTTCGGTATATATTTCTCGGAGGTACAGGCCAACATGGAAGGACTGTGGCTGTAAAAGTTCGCAGATGACTGCAAACTGGGCGCCATAATCGACTCTCCAGCCGACACAAGCATCCTCCAAAAGGGCCTCATAGAAACAAACAACTGGTGCAAGAGCCATGGCCTGAAACTAAATGCCAAAAAGTGTATAGTCATCCCCTTTGGTAAAAACAAAGTGCCCACAAATTACCACATAGGTGGTAATCCATTAAGTACAGAAGTAATTAAGGACCTGGGGACCCAAGTTGATGGCAATCTCTCATTTGACAACCACGTGGCCAAAGTGGTTAGAAAAACATTTTATATAGCCCACCTAATCATGAAGGGATTCACATCTAGATCATGGGAGGTCATTGTGCCTCTCTACTCATCCCTCATCAGGCCCATAATTGAGTACAATGCCCCTTTTGGGATGTACCTTACCAGACACCTGCATCAACTGGAAAGACCCCAAAAGTACCTCACCAAGAGGATCAAAGGGCTCAAACAGATGCCATATGCTGCCCGGTTAAAGAAACTCCAGCTCTACTCAGTGGTGTACCGCCTGTTCAGAGGCAATCTGTGCCTGACGTATAAAGCCATGTCCAACCCGGAATTAATGGACATGCTGCACCTCAGAAAATCCAAATCCCATCGAGCTACGCGCTCGAGAGACTTGAACCTCAGCACTGAAATAAATAGGACATGCTGGAGGGACAGATTCATAACCCAGAGGCTCCCTTCACTCTGGAATAAAATCCCAGTCCAGGTTAGGCAGAGTCCCTCATTGACTCTCTTCAAGAGGAATCTTGATGAGTGGATGGGAGATCGTAGGTTTACCCCGGATATCACTTCTGTCTCACTGTTAGACAGAGGCACAGTGTACTAACTTCGAAAAAGGGCATAGCAAAATAAATTTAAAATGGGTGGCGAAAGCCAAACACATTCTGGCTAGGCTTATAAATGCCCTACGGCAGATAGCCTAGTATGAACCTATGACTCTGATGCATCTGAATATGAAGACATGCAACTCCTCTCTGCTTATGAGGATTCCATTCCTTCTGCTTCTCCCACCCAAGGACTTTTCCTTTGGGGAAACCCATCATACCTTAAGGTAGCATTACCAATGGGAATGACAGGACTACCCTCAGTCTAAAAAGAGACTCTGAATCTTTAGATCTTCCACAGCACAGACCCCTGGCCATTCTCCCAGTCCTGGATGTTGTGGATGATGTTTTCCTGGATTAGAATTTAACTCCGGATACCCTCCCTCCTGCACCCAGAAAACCCGACCGGTATTAGAGTCCCTGACTCTCAAATTTCTTTTTAAAAATCCGACTGCTGACCTTGAGGTAATTTCTCAAGGCCTAAAGGAATTAAAGCAATCTCTGCTAAAAATCCCTCACCCTCAGATAGGGATTCCCAAGCACTAGACATATGGGGTAAAAAAGTATACACCTCTGCTACTGTTTCTATCAGAGCACTGAATTGCAGGTTCCATATGTAAACTTTCAGCAACATGGAACTCCTCAAAGTGCCTTCCTTTCCTGCTTGTGCAGAATCTAGAGTTACAAAAGTTGATGCATTCTGCAAATCAAGTAACTAAACATACCTTGAACTGTGGTTTTGACACCCTAGAAGCTTCTTGCAGGGCAGCAGTCAGTGGTTCTGTCATAAGAAGGCATGCATGGGTTAAGAGTTAGCCCTTGCCAAACCATGTTAACTCTCCTCCCCTGCCCCCTCCCCACCTTCACTTACCCCTAGGAGGAAAACTGTCCTTTTACGCAAGTACCTGGGCCGCCATTACAGACGACTGCTGGGTCCTCAGTGTCCCAGGGCTACGAATTCTTTCCACACTTCAACTCCAAAACGGTTCCCAGATTTACCTCCAGACCATGGGCAGAGGTGCAAAAGCAAGTCCTTTTCCCTGCTGTCTGAGGGCAATAGAGCACATTCCTGCAGAACAGAAAGGCCAAGATTTCTACTCAAGACTTTCTCGTACTCAGAAAAGATGACACCTGGCTTCCCATCCTCAATCTATCCATTTTAAACACCTTCCTGGTGATAAAATTTCAAAATGCTCATGCTCCAGCAACTGCTACCCATGCCCTCCAAGAATGCTTGGCCACCGGAGACCTAAGAGGCCTACCTCTACATTCCTATAAGGGGATCCTGCAGGAAATATCTAAGTTTCAGGGCAGGCTGTCTTCACTTTCAGTTCTCTGTACTTCCCTTTGGCTTATCTATTGCTCCCAGTGTTCACAAAATGTCTGGCTCTGGCCATTGCATTTTGCAGACAAAGGAATATTCAAATTTACCCATACTTGGACGACTGCCAAATTCAGGCAGACAGGGAAAGCTGATCAAGCAATTGGCCCTTGTAAAGTCCCTACTGACCTCCGCAGGTTACACCATCAACGAAAAGAAATCCAAACAAGAACCCACCCAAAGGGTTATTTTCCTTGGAGCAAGCCTAGACACAGCATCCCAGATGGCATTCTTTACACCAGAGAAGCAAACTTACCTGACAGCCTACTTCTCTCAAATAGCCACCAGACCCCAGTTATCTGCAAGGAAAATCCTGCAAGCTGTGAGGTTCATGGCGTCTTGCATTCTACTCATTCCATATGCCAGACTGCATATGAGGAAACTTCAGTGGTACTTAAAAAAGCATTTGGTGTCAACACTCTCTACCTGAAAACTTATACCCTTGATACCTTGCCTCAGAAAAGATTTTCTTTGGGCAGCAGCATGCTCCCACAACAAGGGACTACCTTTTCACCCCCCCCCCCCCCCCCCCGCCCAGAACCTCACCACAGATGCATCAGACTATGCCTGGGGTGCACACCTGGACGGCTGGTGCATACAGGGCCAATGGAGCCCACAGCAAATCCATCTGCACATCAGCCAAAAAGGTATTAGCTGTCCAGCACACGTTGACAGTTTTCAGGCCCCTTCTCTGCCCAGGGGCTCTCCTGATCAAAACAGACAACACTGTGATGTGGTATATCAGCAAGCAGGGAGGGGACTCTATCCTACCCTCTATGTAGGCTGGCCATGACCCTTTAGCACACAGCCTCTGCCATGCAACTCCACCTATTAGCCCAATTCCTACCAGGTTCTCTAAACTCTCTGGCAGACCACTTTTGCAGCAATCTTCTGGACCCACACGAGTGGCAGCTAGACAAGAACCTTCACCCTAATAATGCAGAAATGGGGCCCCCTGAAGGTCGACCTTTTTGCCTCGCACACCAACCATCAGCTCAGCAAGTTCTGCACCAGGGAGCATCACTGCATGGCTTGGAATGTGGATGCTCTGTCCTTCCCCTGGGTCAGTCTGTCAGTCTATGCCTTTCCTTCACTACCTCTCATCCCCAGAGTACTGCTGAAAATAAGGGAGGAAAAACCAAGGACAAATCTTATTGCTCCAGATTGGCCTCGCCAGAACTGGTACCCACTGCCACCATGGCATGTCACCCAGACCCCAACCCTCCTGACCCAGAGGGAAGGAGAATTCATGCATCCCCAGTTCTAGACCCTCAGTTTGGCAGCTTGGCTTATTCCCTAACCACCAATTAATCTGCCAACCTCAGTAAACTGGTTCTGGATGTACGCAAGGCCAGAGCCCCTAGCACTAGAAAGTCTTATGTTGACAAATGGAAAAGATTCTGCACATGGAGTCAGGCTAAAGGAGCTGATACGGCACAGCCCTCCCTCCCTGTCATCCTGGATTACTTAGCTGACCTGCTTACACAGTGGTCGTCTTCCTCTATTAAAATTCATGCCTCTGCTATCTCTGCTCATTTCCCCACTGAGCAGCCCTTTTTTCTCACACCCTCTGATCAAACAATTCCTAAGATGGGCTAGCAACTTGAGGCTACCCAGAAGAGCACCTACCCCATCTTGGAACCTTAACTTTGTGTTGGAAAAGCTCACCTTGCCCCACTTCGAACCAGCATCTTCAGCAGTTAAAATTTCTCTCCTGGAAGACCACTTTCCTTCTGGCCATCATTTCAACCAGAAGGGTCTCTGAGCTACAAGCACTCATGGCTGTGGGGCCCTTCATCTTCCATGCTGACAGGGTTTCCTTCAGGACTAACCCTTCATGCCCAAAGTGGTGTCCTGTGTAGCTCTCAACCAATCCATTCCTTTGCCCACCTTTTTCCCCTAACCCACAGAACAAGGGGAAAATGATCTCTTACTCTCTAGATGTGCACAGACCGCTCCAATTCTATCTAGACAGGACTAAAGCCTTCAAAAAGTCTTATTTGCTGGTTAGCTTTGCTGCATGGGCAGAGGGCAAAGCCATCTCCAAACAATTTCCAAATGGATAGCACACTGCATCCATTTCTGTTACAAGCAAGACGGAAAGTCTCCCCCCCCAAGTGTGTCAGGACTCACTCTACCAGAACAGCCTCCAGCTTTCCTCAGAGGAGTCGCCACCAGGGACATCCTTGAGTCTGCCACCTGGACATCTGTTCACACTTTCACCCAACATTACCACCTGCTTATCTTCTCCATGTCCAGGGCAGGGTTTACCACTGCAGTCTAAGGGCATCCTAGCCAGTCCCTAGTTGCCTTGACTGTCGCCACCTTTTTCCTCAGCTTTGGGAATCAATGCAACAGTGAAACACAAAGAACATAGTACAGTTGTGTACACTTGCCATAATTGTAAATGTTTGTGTATTCACTGTTGCAGTCCTGGATGTTCTTAGTGTTTCACTGTTGCAGTCATTTTTGGGTTATCTGCTTGCAGTAACCCTCACTCGGCCTGATTAACAAAGTCTTGGGTCCTGCATTGGTTGCTGTCCTTTCTTCCATGACATCAGGTTGTCAGGGGTATAAAACATGCAGCCAATGCCATTACATCAGTCTTTCTTGCTGTGCGGTGCCCGAAGCAGTTAGCAAGTGCTGGTCAGCCGTCTCCTGAAATTTTCATTTTCGAGTTTCAGAACCAAAGTCTTCCACTAAAGTTAAGTACCCAGTCGGGGAAACTTTTTCTTGCTCCTTACTGATGTTAGTAAAAGTGAATAATTGCATTACTTGTGGAAAGCAAGTACCTCATAAAGATTTTTGTTCGTGCTGCATTCCTTACCTAGGCCCTGACCACGACGTACCTTGCTGTCTGTTTTGTGCTTTATTTAATCAACGCACTATCCGTCATCTGTATATTTTCTCCTCTAAATATTTTGGTTCTCGGTTTAATTACCCAGAAATGTCATCTGTTAGCCATCTGATTACCGGGATTCTAAAAAAAGCAATAGACAGGCCGCCGTGGTCCAAAACTGCCGACGACGCTTCTCCTAAGCCAGTCGCCATTTCGCTGGTACTCAGTGAGGTGCTTTTGCAGCCCCTGATACCCACTACTTCTGATTCATAGGCCTCTACTGAGACCCATTCGGAGTCCGGTATGCCGTGAGTTGCTTCAACTGTGGAACCTGCGGATGTCTTTACCTTGGATGGATCCGGAGCCGCTGTGCAGGCACAGGCTTCTGAGGGTGTATTCAGGCCTACGGACGTGCATGTTAAACCGACATCTCCTTCTTTTAGGCCTAAATCTAGGACCATGCCTAAAAAAACCAATGCCCAGGCCTCTATGCCTAAAAAACAAGAATGGCTGAAGCTCTGATAACTCTAATCAGGGGAAGCCAACCTCCCCCCTTCTAAGAGACCTAGGACTGAAGTTTTGTTTCTTCTGACCAGGATTCTGATTCTTCTGATCTGGATTTGCCCTTATCTACTTATGAGGATTCTGATGCAGAGGACTCTATTCCCTCTGCCCCCACCCCCCCCCCCCCAAGAGGATTTTTCTTTTGGTGAAACCTTACATACTCTAAGGGAGCATTTCCACTGGGGAAGCCAGGATTTTTCTGATTCAAAAAAGAGGCTTAGGGATTTCTTACTCCTGCCTCAGCATAGGCCTTGAGCTATTCCTCCTGTACTAGACATTGTTGCTTTCTCGGAATCTAGTTTGGCCCCTGATTCTTTGCCTCCTGCTCCCAGGAAACCTGACCGATATTACATGGTTCCCGATTCTCACAAGTTCCTTTTTAAAAATTCTATTGCGGATCCAACTGCTAAAAATCCTACCCCTTCTGATACAGAGACTCCAGGACACTAGATAGATGGGGTAAGAAGGTTTACACTTCTGTAACCTTGGCCATTAGGGCTTTAAACTGCCAGTTTCATATGTTAAAGTATCAGCAACATGTTGGATTGCTTAAACAAAAAATGATGATTCCAGCAACATGTTATTGGATTGCTTAAACAGAAAATGATGATTCCTGACTCTTTGAAAAATAAAGAATTACAGGATTTAATGCATTCTGCTGAGCAGGTAGGAAAACATACTTTGCAATGTTGATTTGATTCTTCAGAGGCCTCTTGCAGGGCTACTGTTACTGGGTCTGTGCTCAGAAGGCATGCTTGGCTCAAGGAGCAATCTTTACCTCCTCATGTTTGGCAACAAGGCTGAGGAAGTTCTTAAGATGAAGATAAGGTTAAATCTATGCAAACTGTTAAAGATTTCTTACAAGTTCGGCCTCCTAGATTTAGTAGGCACTGGCCCTCTAAGAATTGGTCCTTTCCAGCCACTTCCAGGTCTTTTCAAGCCAAACCCAGACATAGCAGAAACCCCAGGTTTCAGTCCCAAGGGACGCACAAGATTAAGCAGTGGGGGGTTTCCGCTCCCAAATCAGGGAGTAGCAAGACACCACCCTATGGAAAACTGTCTCAATGACTTGCTTCTAAAACTTCCCAGCGGAATGCTCCTTTAGGCGGAAAGATCGGTCTGCAGGCCAAAAACTGGCAACTCATTACCCAGGACAAATGGGTTTTAACTAGTCTCCCAGGGATACAGATTTCACTTCCACACCTTACCAACACCAAACGGGTGGCCAGACCTACCTCCAAATCATTGGGCAGAGGCCCAAATACAAGTACTCTCTCTCAAGCATGGGGGATATTCAGTTGGTACCAGAAGAGGAAAAGAGACTAGGGTTCTATTCGAGACTTTTCCTGGTACCCAGAAAAGAAAATACATGGCATCCTATCCTGGACCTTTCTACTCTAAATACCTTTCTGGTGATTCCAAAATTCAAGATGCTGACTCTTCAGCTGCTTCCCATGCTAGGCAAAGATGCATGGTTGGCTACACTAGACTTAAGAAGCATACCTGCACATCCCTATCAGGGAGTCTTGCAGAAGATGCCTACGCTTCAAAGCAGGCTACATGCCCTATCCGTTATCTGCACTGCCCTTTGGCTTATCTACTGTGCCCAGGGTATTTGCAAAGTGCCTATCTCCAGTCATTGCATTCTGCAGGCAAAGAAATATTTAAATATACCAATACCTGGATGATTGTCTAATTCAGGCGGAAAGCCAGGACATACTTTTGAAATATCTGGCCTTTGTTCAAAGGGTACTGACTTGTCTGGGGTACACCATAAACAAAAAAATCACACCTGGCACCCTGTCAAATTATATTCCTGGGAGCAAACTTGAATACAACTTCCCAGATGGCTTTCCTCACACCAGAGAAACAGATTCATTTGACAACCTACTTCAAACAAGTGGCCACAAAAACCCAGTTATCTGCAAGGCAAATTCTGCAAGCCTTGGGGTTCATGGCCTCTGAGTCCTGCATTCTTCTAATTCCATATGCAAGCCTGCATATCAGGAAACTGCAATGGTATCTCAAAAGCCTATGGTGTCAACATTCACAGGATCTAGAAGCAGTGATTTTTATCATACCTTGCCTACGCCTAGAATTCCTTTGGTGGGCAGAGGCTTGCCACCAGAACAGCGGACTACCATTTACACTCCCCCCAAACCTTAACAGATGCATCAGACTATGCATGGGGGGCCCACCTGGCAGGGAAGTGCGTTCAGGGCAATTGGAACCCAAGTCAAATGCACCTGCATATCAATCAAAAAGAAATGTTAGTTGTACAGAATGCTCTGACAGCATTCAAGGACCTCATTCTTCCAGGACAATTAATGATGGACAACACCACTGTTATGTGGTACATAAACAAGCAGGGGGGTACTGATTCTTATGCCCTCTGCAGACTAGCCATGGCATTGTGGAACTCAGCCCTGAGCTAGCAAGTCCATCTACAAGCTCAATTCCTGCCTGGAAAACTAAATACACTGGCAGACGGACTAAGCAGAAGCCTCATGTACCCACTTGAGTGGAAACTGGAACCAAGGATTTTCAACATGTTGGCAAGCAAATGGGTGAGCCCAGATATAGACCTGTTTTCCTCCCCCCAAAACTATAAGTTGGACAAATTTTGCACAAGGACTACCCACAAACAAGCTTGGAAAGTGGATGCTCTGTCCTTCAGCTGGAAATACCGATCAGTCTATGCTTCCCCCCCTTTGCTTCTGCTCTCCAAAGTGCTACTAAAAATCAAGCAGGACACACCAAGGATGATTTTGATTGCACCAGACTGGCCTCGCCAACACTGGTAACCCCCTCTTGCACGGTGTCACTGTTGGTCACATGGCACCTGCCTCAGACTCCTACTTTCTCAGCAGGAGAACCAAATTCTGCACCCTCAACTTCAAACACTGAATCTAGCAGTCTGGCTAATTACATAATTTCTCCTTTACCATCCTTCAGTAAACCAGTGATGGATATAATTTTAGAGGCAAGGAGGCCTAGTACTAGAACGTTTTGCGCTGAAAAATGGAAAAGATTCTGTGCCTGGCACCAATCTCAACGGATGAGCTCAGCAGTGCCCAATTTACCTAAGATTTTACAATACTTAACTGAGATGTTTCATAAGGGCCTGTCTTTCTCCTCCAACAAAATTCACGCCTCAGCCATCTCAGCTCATTATATCACAGAACCACCCCTTTTCTCTCATCCACTGCTTAAGCAGTTCCTCAGAGGGGCCAAGAATTATACGACCACCCAGGAGAGCTCAACTCCAGCCTGGGACCTCAACTTTGTATTGGAAAAGCTCACCCTTCCTCCTTTCGAGCCAGCTGCCACTGCAGACTTAAAATTCCTTTCTTGGAAAACAGCTTTCCTTTTAGCAATCACTTCAGCAAGAAGGGTAGCTGATTTATAGGACCTCATGGCAGTGGAGCCTTTCATCATCTTTCATGCGGACAGGGTGTCCCTCAGGACCAATCCCTTTTTCATGCCCAAGGTGGTTTCCAGTGTGGCCCTTAATCAGTCCATACATTTGACAACCTTCTTTCCTAATCCACAGAACAAAGGGGAATGGATTCTGCACTCTTTAGACGTGTACAGACAACTTGGATTCTACTTGGATAGAACTAAACCTCAAAGGAAATCTAATCAACTGCTGGTGGCATTTGCTGCAGGGGCAGAGGGGAAGGCTATTTCAAAGCAAACCATTTCCAAATGGATAGGCCATTGCATTGATTTCTGCTACAAACACCATGGAAAACGTATCCCACAGGGGATCAGACCCCACTCTACCAGGGCTGCATCTACCTCTACAGCCTTTCTCAGAGGTGTCCCTACCAGGGACATCCTAGAAGCTGCTACCTGGAGTTCTGTACATACTTTCAGCAAGCATTACCATCTGCCAGTTTTCTCTAAATCCAGAGCTGGCTTTGCCACAGCAGTCTTGCAGGGCCTTTCAGCTGGTCCTAATTCCATTTAAATTCCTCCTCCCATCCTTAGTTTTGAGAATCTTCCTAAAAGTGATGACTGCACAGTGAAACACTAAGAACATAGTGCAGTTGTGTACACTTACCATAAATGTAGATGTTCGAGTGTATTCACTGTTGCAGTCCTGGTTACTCTCCCTCCAGCCCCCTTTTTATTTTGGATATACCTCTACTTTCCTTTGCTATCTTAAAAAGCTTTTTGGGTGTATTTGCTTTTTTGTTGGAGGGATCACCTTGTATATTTATAGATTTAATTGCTTCCCATTATGGGGGCACCTGACATCTGGGGCGAGAAAAACTGATGTAATGGCGTCAACTGCATGTTTTATACCCCTGACGTCATGGAAGAAGGGACAGCAACCGAAGCAGGACCCAAGACTTTGTTAATCAGGCCGATGAGAGCTACTGCAAGCAGATAACCCAAAAGTTATGATTGCAACAGTGAATACACTCTAACATCTACATTAATGGTAAGTGTACACAGCTGTACTTTTACCTCCCTCCATCCCCCTCCTTTCTTCTCTCTCCTTACAACAGACATTTTGTTACTTTCTAGTGGTGGGGATGTTCTTCGTGTTTCACTGTTGCAGTCATCGCACTTGCGCACTTGGGATGTCTTTCCATTCCTATGTTGCAGTATTCTTGGTGTGAGATTTCCTGCCTTCAGGCGACCCGTACGTTGACTCCTATACAGCTGCATGGGACGTCACACTGTGGGCTGTAATCCAGGGACCTTGTGTGACGTCTGCACGCACAGTCCTTAGGACTTTTCAGCCGCAGACGACTTCACATCATACGATTGCTCTCCAGACATTGGATTGACTATAGATAACCCTTTGGGTTTTTGCATTTCTAATATTTTACCGATCTTTCGCATTGTTTACGCTTGGTTGTTGTAGCTTTCAGCTGATGTCCGGTAAAAAGGGGAAGTGCCAATGCGGGCGCCAAATTTCCCATAAGGACGCCCATGACAAATGTGTTTTCTGCTTAGGCCAGGAACACTATCAATAACGCCTGCCCTAATTGTAAGTCTTTTGTGCCTAAGACCTTACGTAGACATCTGGCAGCTTTAAACTTTTACTTAGAAATCCAACACCTCAAACTGCTGGCTCTCAGTATGGATCCCGCTTTGGAGGTTGCCCAAGAACCTCTGTGTAAAAAGGCCAAGATGCCTAGGCCTTCATCACCTGCCGCTTTGCACCCGGACGCCCCCGCCAACTACCGATGTAGGAGTGGAGAAGTGTTGAGCAGATCTGTCTGCTCCATCTACCTCCTTCTCTGAGGCCGCATCACAGCCGACGTCTGGCATGTCCAAGGAGCTTTCTCAGACACAGACGCCTGTCGATGGGGAAACCAGATTCGGGGTTTCCTTCGACTGGGATCCAGACTTGTGATACAGCCACTACAAAACCCAGCTCTAGACAGACTCCAACCAAAAAGAAGCAGAAAACAGAACATATTACGCCTGTTTGTGAAATCCCTCCAGACTGGGAGACCTTCACCTCCTCTCATGCAGGCAATTGTGCCCTTAGGCCTTTTGCTTCACCCACAACTACATTCCCTCTGCTAAGCTCTAGGCCTACCTCTGCTTTCTATTCCCATGGCTCCCCTCCTTGAGGAAGAACATGAATCTAACCTACTCTTCCTTGGATGAATCCAAATCTTATGCATCCCAGATTGCTTCTCCCAAGGAATATTACTCTCCTGATGAGGGTTCTGTTGAAGGGGATTCTCCACCCGAAGACATTACATTTGGTTAAACCATCACCAAAATGAGACTTTCAAAAGGGATACTTCCCAAATGACAAACGCAAAAAAAGATGCTTTGAACTGCTGCAAGTGGAGTCACCCTCCCCTTCAGCTGTACACCCTGATGTTTGTGTTTCACTGTTGCAGTCATTGCATTTGCGTTATCTGCCTGCAAGTAGCCCTCAGCCGGCCTGAATAGCAAAGTCTTGAGTCCTCCGTCGGATGCTGTCTCATCTTCCATGACGTCATGTAGTCAGGGGTATAAAGCATGCAGCTGATGCCATTGCATCAGTCTTTCTTGCCACGCGGTGCCTGAAGCAGAAGCAGTTCGCAAGGGCTGGTCGGCAGACTTCTGCAGTTTTCATTTTCGAGTTTCAGAACTGAAGTCTTCAAAAAAGCTAAGTACCCCGTTGGAGATCCTTTTTCTTGCTCTATACCAATGTCAGTAAAAGTTAGCAATTGTATTACCTGTGGAAAGCAAATACCTCAAAGATTTTCATTCGTACTGCATTCCTTGCATAGGCCCAGATCATGATGTCCCTCTGTCTGTTGTTCCTTATTCAATCCTCAAACTATTTGTCTGTCAATTTTTGCAACAGACTATTTCGGTACTCCATTTAGTTGTCCAGAAATGGCTTCGGTAAGCCGTCCGACTGCCAACATTCCGAAAAAAAAGTAAAGCATAGATCCAAAGCTGCCAACAACACTTCTGTTAAGCTAGTCGCCAGTTCGCCGGTACTCTGGTGCTTTCGCAGCCCCTGATACCTGCTACTTCAGATTCGCAGGCCTCTGCTGAGACCCATTCTGAGTCAGGTATGCAGTGAGATGCTTCGACTATGGAACCTGTAGATGTCTTTACCTTGGATGGGTCCGGAGCCGCTGTGCAGGTACTGGCTTCTGAGGGTGTATTCAGGCCTTCGGACTTGAATTTCAAACAGACGCCATTTTCTTCAAGGCATAAAACTCGACCCACGCCTAGACGTCCAAACCGCATGGTCAGGCCCATATGCCTAAAAAGCAAATAATGGCTGAAGACGTTATTACTAACAAATAAGAAAGGCTGAAGACCTTATTACTTTAATTAGGGGAAGCCAGCCTTTTCGCTTTGAGACCTAGAATTGATTTTCCTTCTGATTCTTCTGGTTACCAGGATTTGCCCTTATCTACCTATGAGGATTCTGATTCGGAGGACTCCATTCCCTCTGCTTCTCCCCCCAGAAGATTTTTCTCTTGGTGAAACCTTGCACACCATTGGGGAGCATTTCCGCTGGGAAAGCCAGTATTACTGACTCCAAAAAGAGGCGTAGGGAATTCTTACTCCTTCCTCAACACAGGACTTTAGCTATTCCTCCTGTCCTGGACATTGTAGATGATGCCTTGTTGGAATTTAGCCTGGCCCCAGACACTTTACCTCTGGCTCCCAGGAAACCTGACCGGTATTAGAGTTCCTGACTCTAAAGTTCCTTTTCATGAATTCTTCTGACGCAGAGACCATTTCCCAAGGACCTAAAGGCATTAAGGCTACTACTGCCAAAAACCCTACCCCCTCTGATAGAGATTCCAGGGCCTTGGACAGATGGGGTAAGAAGGTATATACTTCTGCTACTTTGGCCATTAGGGCCTTAAACTCACAGTTTCATATGTTTAAGTATCAGCAACATATTATGGGAGTACCTAAACAGAAAATGATTCCTGACTGTGCAGAAAATAAAGAATTACAGGATTTAGTACATTCTGCTGAACAAGTGGTAAACATACTTTGCAATGTGGTTTTGACTCTTTAGAAGCATCTTGCAGGGCTGCTGTCACTGTGTTGGTTCTTAGAAGGCATGCTTGGCTTAAAAAGCAAAATTTGCCAGATCATGTTAAAACTAAATTACTGGATGCTCCCTTAAATCAAGATCGCCTGTTTGGCAACAAAGCAGAAGCCGTCCTTAAAAAGATGGAGGAAAAAGCTAAATCTGTGCGAACTGTTAGATTTCCTGCAAGTACGGTCTCCCAGATTCAGTAGGCAATGGCCTTGTAAGAACTGGTCCTTTTCTTTGTCTTCCTGGCCTTCAGTCCAAACCCAGGAACAGCAAACCACCTAGGCTACAGTCTCAAGGTACTCACAGGCCTAAGCAGTGGGAGGCTTCCACTTCCAAAGCTGGAAGTAGTAACACACCCCCCTATGGAAAAATGTCACAATGACTTAACCTTAAAACTTCCAAGTCCTGCTCTACTGCATGCTCCCTTAAGGGGAAAGATTGCACTGCATGCAAAAAACTGGGAACTCGTTACCCAGGACAAATGGGTTTTAAATATAGTTTCCCCGAGGATAGAGATACCACTTCCATACCTTAACCCCAAACGGTTGGCCAGACCAACCCTAAATCAGTGGGCAGAGGCTCAACAGCAGGTTCTTTAAGTATCAGGGCTATTCAACCTGTCCCAGCAAAAGAAAGGGGACAAGGTTTTTACTCAAGACTTTTCCTGGTACCCAGAAAAGACCGCTCCTGGCATCCTATCCTGGACCCATCTATTCTAAACACCTTTTTGTTAATCCCAAAATTCAGAATGCTAACACTTAATCAGCTGCTTCCAATGCTAGGCAAAGATGCCCGGTTGGCAACCTTAGACTTAAAGGAAGCTTACCTGCACATTCCAATAAGGGAATCTTGCAGGAAATACTTGCGCGTCAGAGCAGGCTACATGCACTGTCAGTTCTCTGCACTTCCCTTTGGCTTATCTACTACGCCCAGGGTATTCACGGAGTACCTAGCTTCAGTCATTGCATTTTGCAGGCAAAGAAATATTCAGATATGTCCATACCTGGACGATTGTCTATTTCAGGCAGAAAGCCAGGACATGCTACTAAATCTGGCATTTGTAAAGAAACTTCTAACCTCACTGGGGTACACCATAAACGGAAAGTCTCATCTAGTACCCTGCCAGCAAATTGTATTCCTTCGAGCAAGCTTGAACACAACTTCCTAGATGGCTTACCTCACATAAGCGAAACAAGTTTGACAGCTTACTTCAAACTACTGGCCACACAGACCCATATCTGCAAGGAAAATCCTGCAAGCCCTGGGGTTCATGGCCTCTTGCATTCTAATTCCATATGCAAGACTGCATATGAGGAAACTACAGTTGTATCTAAAAAGCCTATGGTTTCAACATTCACAGGATCTGGAATCAAGATTCCTATCATTCCTTGTATAAAGACAGAGTTCCTTTGGTGGGCAGAGGCCTGATACCTCAACAAGGGACTGCCATTCATTCTACCCCCCTGCTGCCCAAACCCTAACAGACGCATCAGACTATGCACGGGGGGCTCTCTTGGCAGGGCAGTGTATTCAGGACAAATGGAACCAGAGTCAGATGCACCTGCATATCAAGCAAAAAGAAAGGTTAGCTGCACAAAATTCACTGACAGCCTTCAAGGACCACATTCTTCCAGGACAATTATTGGTAAAGACAGACAACACCACTGTTGTGGTACATAAGCAGGGGGGAACCCACTCGTATCCTCTCTGCAGACTAGCCATGGCTCTATGGAACACAGCCTTGAGCTGTCAAGTGCACCTACAAGCTCAATTCCTGCCAAGGCAAACTGTTCACTGGCAGACGACCTAAGCAGAAATCTCATGTACCCACACGAGTGGAAACTGGAACCAAAGATATTCAACATTTTGAGAAACAAATGGGGGGGAGCCCAGAGGTAGACCCGTTTGCCTCCCTTCAGAACTACCAATTGTACAAATTCTGCACATGGACTCCCCACAGCCAAGCTTGGAAAGTGGATGCCCTGTCCTTCACCTGGGAAAGCCCCTCAGTTTATGCTTTCCCCCCTCTGCCTCTCCTGCCAAAAGTTGTGCTAAAGATCAAACAAGACAAACCAAGGATAAAACTGATTGCACCAGACTTGGCCACACCAACATTGGTACCCTCTCTTGCACAGTATGTCACTGCTGGATCCATGGCACCTGCCTCAGACCCCTTCCCTACTGTCCCAGCAGGAGGGCCAGATTCTGTACCCCCAGCTTCAAACCCTGGGACCTTGCAGCCGCGCTAATTCCCTCAGCTCTCCAAAAGCATCACTCAGTAAGCAGGTGCTAGGTGTCATTCTCAAGGCCAGGAGGCCTAGTACTTGAAAATCCTATGCGAAAAGTGGAAAAGATACTGTGCCTGGAGCCAGACTCTAGGAATGGGCACAACAGTGCCCAGCTTACCACATATTCTTTAATACTTAACAAGAGATGTTCTGCAAGGGCCTTTCCTTCTCATCAATTAAAACTCATGCCTCAGCCATTTCAGCACATAATACTGAGCCCACCCCTCTTCTCTCACCCTGCTGAAACAATTCCTCAGAGGGGCCAAACATTTAAGACAGTCCAGGAGAGCCCCTACTCCAGCCTGGGACTTTAACTTTGATTAAAACTCACTCTACCTCCTTTTGAGCCAGCTACAACTGCAGAGTTGAAATTCCTTTCTTTGAAAACTGCTTTCCTTCTAGCCATCACTTCAGCTAGAAGAGTGTCTGAACTTCAGGCACTTATGGCAGTGGAGCCCTTCATCATCATCCATGCTAACAGGATGTCCCGCAGGACCAGTCCTTCCTTTATGCCCAAGGTGGTATCCAGTGTGGCCCTTAATCAGTCCATTCATTTGCCTGGCTTTTTTCCTAATCCATAGAACAAAGGAGAACTAATACTGCACTCTTTGGACGTGCACAGACAACTTGGATTTTATTTGGACAGGACTAAGCCTCTCAGAAAAACTGAACATCTGCTAGTTGCCTTTGCTGCAAGGGCAGAGGTGAAGGCCATTTCAAAGCAAACCATTTCTAAGTGGATAGGCCATTGCATGCTTTTCTGCTGTAAGCACCTGGAAACCTACCCCTCAGGTGATAAGATCACTTTCTACCAGGGCTGCATCTATCTCTACAGCCTTTCTGAGAGGTGTCCCTACCAGGGACATCCTAGAAGCTGCTACCTGGAGTTTTGTACATAACTTCAGCAAGCATTAACAGTTGCCTTTATTTTCTACATCCAGAGCTGGTTTTGCCACTGCAGTCTTGCAGGGCTTAATAGTTGGTCCTAATGCTCTCTAACTTCCTCCTACCTGAATTAGCTTTGAGAATCTACCCAAATGTAATGACTGCAACAGTGAAACACTAAGAACATAGTACAGTTGTGTACACTTACCAGAAATGTTGAT